>NW_010302999.1:0-1499 GCF_000700745.2 Antrostomus carolinensis | reverse complement strand
CCACTCCCAAGTCCTTCTCTTCAGAGCTGTATTTGTGCTTAATCAGTTCCATTTAAATTGAAATATGGTAGTGATACTTACGCATATAAAATTAAATTTGCACAATATAATTTCAATTTAGTCAAGAACTGTAATATATACAATGACAGAAAACATTAAAGACAGAATCCATGAAAATATTATATATGAAATATAATTTATTTGAGAGGAGAAAGGTTGGCAAGGGGAGTTTGTTTCAAAGAAAACTGTTCCTTAAACCGTGGAAAGTACAGCACTTGAAAATAACGTTATAATTTCATTTGATTCCCAAGGGTCCTCTACAAATAAATCAATTGCTGTATTTTTAACAACTGACTGAATTTCCTTCTTTATAAGAAAATTACAGATTACTGAAACAGTTTGATTGCAATGGGAAGTATTCTCTATTTCTTTCAGACTTTCCTTAGGAATCTCCCTTTCTCCTCAAAGCAAGTTCTTGATATTGGAAAGTTAAGTATGGAATACAGCAGAGATGGTACACAACAAAATGCACAAACATATGACTACCCTTTTTTGGCAGGAAGATACTTTGTAGAAAGATGTTACTATGATATTTAGCAAAATACATAGTGAGATATTCTTCCTACTCTACAAGCTGCACTAAATCATTAGATTGCAGTCCAGAAACAAGATTTGGGTTTACTTGCAGGTGAAACTTTGTGGGACAAGGTTAATGCTGGGGTTTATGGTTTATTATTTGACATCCTCTATGAACACAATTTGTTTTGGAAAAAAAATACTTGATCAGTGAATCACAAGAGATGTATGTACATATGGATGATTTCACTGTTATCCTAAACATATGTTTTGATATGTGTCTAAGCAAAAAACGACTCATTATATAATGAAAGAGTAGGTTCTGTGTTCTCCGTGTAGTTTTTCATCACATCCAGAGTGTTTCAGCTGCTGAGCTGCAGAACAAGTCCAACCTGCCCAACATCCCTAGAGCACAGTTATGTTCCCAGACACAGTCCTGCAAGATAGAAACACAACTGAGAATGAATTCTGTCAACTCTCTAGGCATGACAGACCACTTTTGTTAGATCATTTAAAATATATCAGTTACAGCAAAAACGTTAGCTTTTGTTATCAGTTTTGTAGGATTCCAGGTAGCTCTGATTCTATTTTACGTCTTTAATTTTTTACTGATGTCATTTTCTTGATGTGATTGAAATTAAACCAGGATTTAGATCCCAATATTGCTAGGTACTGAGCATACCTGAGAAGTGAGTTATTTCAGATCTTACTGATACAGTAGGACCTGGACCTATGTATGTTCACATTCCTTGGGTGGTCTTGAACCTCATCTTGTCTTACAGTGGGAGGGACTTTGCTCCTCCAGTCCCTGTCTTGAGGTCTATCCACTCAAAAGGCACAGGAAGAAAGGTTACCAGTGAAAACTGAGGCAAAAAATCATTGAATACCTCATCCTTCTCCTCATCCATTGTTACCAGTTTGCC
>NW_010302998.1:151920-160093 GCF_000700745.2 Antrostomus carolinensis | reverse complement strand
CCCAGAGCAGTTGTGGATGCCCCCTCCCTGGTAATGTTTAAGGCGAGGCTGGATGAGGTTTTGAGCGTGAGTGAGTGAATGAGTAGAATGGCTATCCCTGCACAATTTTTTTTTTCCTTTGATAAAAGCAGATAAAAATATTTCTCTACCATTTTGTAGGGCTTGAGAATTACAGCATGCTCAGACAGAGAACAACAGTTGCAGGAGGCAGACATACTTATTTTAGCCTATGGTCGAGACACCAGAAAGCAGTGGGAGTCAATAAAAGAGGTTTCCAGATCAGAGACTTTTCTGATGTAACGTGGCAGCGGCTGGCAGAGCCCCTGCTATCCCTGCAGATGGCTGAGGCAGCCCTACCCACCGACAGCGGCCAGGTCCCAGCTCTGATCTCTTCCCTGCTGTGCAGGACTATGCCGCCACAGGCAGTCCTGCTAGCTTTGTATAAAGGCATCTGGTTTTTGCTGGCACATTAATTCTCACACACTGATGTCATGGAAAGTTGCATCAATGGCTATTTTATAAACCTGCTTTCTGGATTGTTAGCGGAAAATAAAAGGAATTTACCATCCAAAGTTATTGATGGTAATCACCTTTTTCTAAAAGCAAAAATACCTGGATGCTTGTCTGTTTGGTTAATGTCAGTTTCATGTGATTTGCAGTCTCTGTTTTTCTTTAGGTTTCTGAAACAGAAAGAAATTACTGTTGCTCCTTTTTTTTTTTTTTTTAGTTGGAAAAACAGTGATAACTTTCACTGATACAGAAGTGCTTACACATATTTTCTGTGTCTATATGTGACTGAAATAAAACTGGCAATTTTCTTAATCTGGGGTACATGAAACTATAGACATATTGTTAGGTACATAGGCTAGGACTCTGGAGTATTATAAGAAAACAGCAGATGTTAAATTATCATAAACCCAGAGAGATTATGAGTTACACATCCCTAGGAAGTTTATACAGACAAATCTACAAGGCTCTGTAACAAATTTGGCTCATTTAACACTTAAAAAATGTTCAATAATATGTTATTTAGTTCTCACAGCAACTGATATTGAAGATTTAATAACATTAAAAGTGAAATCAGTGTTCTCTGTAATTCCAAAGATTATTGTCAAGGGGAAAAAGAAAAAAGCCCTGTCATACATAACACTGGCAAGAGCAAGCAGATAGCAAAAAATCATAGTCAGTCTCCATGTTTCATTTTGGATTCTGCAGAGACTTGTGCTTCTAAGAAGAGCATCTCAGCTGCAGAATTTGCAAAAGCAGAGCTGTCAGAGCTCTGCAGAGGTCAATGAAACAACTGCCAATGTGTGCACCCCAGCCACCTGAAGATAATGGCTCTATGGCATTGCATCACCTTCTGCGAGCTGAGGCTAAATTTTATATGCCAAAAGAAAATGCACAGTGTACAAGACAAAGTCAATAGAAATAGTTTCCATGTTTTGAGTAATCTTGAGTTATCCAGGAGACTGATTTTGATTGTCTTTCCCTGTTTTTCAGAGTATATTGGTCTTGGACTGCTGCAATTCATAAGTTTATTTTCCCCTCACTTACATCTTCAGGACAAAATAATCCAAACCACCCATGGCTCCTCTCGCTTTATTCCTTGCTGAGATTCTCTGTTGTGGCCTGGGAGTTGTCTTGCTGACAGGACTACAAGAGACCAGTATGTAGAGTGACTGGGTTACAGCTGAGCCTACTGGTGGGATTTGCAGTGGTTTACTGAAGCAGTCTTGTGATAGGGACGGATCACAGTATTCATATAATGGTGGACAGGAACCCAAGATCTCTCTCATATAAATAGGAAAAAAATCTCTTTAGAAAAAAATTTGTAAGCACACAGGGTTTTTTTTTTTCTAATTAATTTATCAAGAACACACACAGGAAGCCCAGCTGTGAGACACATAACATTTATGAATGAACAGGAGAAAATACTTTGGGAATTAATTGGCAGATTTTCAGGTACATGAGCTGAATTGGGATCTACAAAATTCCTGTTAACCAGGAGCTCGTGATTTACTCACCATGGTTCCTAACTGAACAGACAGAATTTGTTTTCCTTGACTCTTTTAAGATAGCACTACTGTAAATACTGGATTCAATATACCTTAATTACCATTTGTTGATGAAAAAGTTGTAGCCTACCTTAAAGCTAATGATTATCATGTACATGTTTTCTTTTCACATGCTGGAAGAGCCTAGCTCTGGTACATCTACCAAACACTAGATATTGGTCCAGGAAAATGCACACACAAATCAGCCCCGGACTTCTATAAAAATAATATAACTGCTTCAAAGCCAATATGTTTGATAGCACAAGAATATGAGAGGTGGGGTTTTATATGTGCAAAAAATAGAAGATGTAAGAAAGGGTTTAGTGTTTAACACTAGTTATATCCCCTACTGAAATACAAAGGAGAGAAACTGGAATGAGAAAAACTGTATTTTATGCAAAAAAAAGTATTTTCAGAATTTAATTATGTAGGATAATGGTATAAAATGGTAAATAATGTTTTATACATTCTGGACTGATTTTTCTGCCTTAGTTCACAACAGTGTTTTGGAGCAGATAAAATGTGTTTACAGTATTTTGTAAGCACCTCTGTACCATCTAATGTAATTTGTAGAGCTTTCTTGTTGTTTTTACATTTTAGAGGGCACTTGGAAAAATAAGTTTTCTATTCAATTTGGAGTGTCATGTTTGCTTGTGTAGAGGGTTGACCTTGGCTGAATGCCAGGTGTCCACCAAGCTGCTCTATCACCCACTTCCTCAGCAGGATGGGGAGGGGAGGAAATAAGATGGGAATAAAAACCCCACCAAACCCAAACTTGTGGGTTGAGACAAATGCAGTTTAATAGAAACAGAGCAAAGCTGTGTGCATGGAAGCAAAAGAAGAACAAAATTTTTATTCTCTGCTACCCTTCAGCAGGTGATGTCTGGCCACTTTCTGGGAAGCAGAGCTTCAGTAGAAGTAGCAGTTGTTCCAAAGGGCAAACGTTGTAAATAACTAATGTCCTCCCCGCTCCCCCCTTCCCCCTCCGTTTTAGTTTTTATTTCTGAGCAGACATCAGATGGTATGGAATATCCCTTTGGTCAGTTTGGGTCAGCTGTCCTAGCTATGTCCCCTCCCAAGACCTTCCCCACCCCCAGCCTACTGGGACAGGGGTGGGGTAGGGTGAGGAGAAATATTGGAGAAACAGCCTTAATGCTGTGTGAGCACTGCTGAGCAGTAACCAAAACATTGGTGTGTTATCAACACCCTTCTAGCTAATAATACAATCCATGGCACTATGAGGGCTGCTGTGGGGAAAATTAACTCCATCCCAGCCAGGTCCAATACAGCTTGGTACAGCCTGAGCTGGATAAAAAGCTTCCACAACAAGCTAAAAAGCAAACAAACAAACAACCCCCCCCTTTCCTAGCTTATCTGCTAAATTCTAGACTAAATGTGATTAAACTGACTACTGCTCCCATCCATATTTGCCCAAAATATAACTCAGTAGTGTAGCACTTATTCTGCAATATTTTCCCAATGTCTTTATCCTAGCCTGCATTTATTCCTTTCCTGAATTGGCCAAGGTAGGCCACCCTACTTGACATCCACTTCATCCTCAGAAGGACTTGATGCTGAAACTTGTGAAGAGCATTTCTGTTCAGAGCTCAGCATACAGTGGATTAAATCATAAAGACATCCCCCCCAGGTGCATGACCTTTTGCTGCCAGCAGAACTCAGTATGTAGCAGCTCATTTACCAAGGACTGGGGCATAACTCCTGTATGCGCATTGGCAGAATGATGGGAGAGGCTCACCTCAGGAGCTGGAAGGCTTGTGAAAGATGATGAGAAAGGAAAGAAAAGGGCCAGCACCTGTGAGACAGCAGTTCTAGAATATGTGAAAACTGGCAGGGGACTACTGAGAAGCAGAAGTCCTAGAATTTTAATCAAATCAGAGTTTTACTAGGTAAAATTTAAGAATGTTGAGTTTCCTGGTATTGGGAGAGACAAGCATTGTTTTATGTAGTCTGTCTATGGTTATCTTTCAAAAGCTAATTTGTCATCTCTCTCAGTGTATTCTTTTAATTTAATTTATATATTAAATGGAAATGCATATGTATATTAATTAAATGCTTCCAGCATGGCTTTTGACTAATAAGTTTCCTTTTGTTTGAATACAAACAAAATTGGTCAAGTCAGTTACTCTTCATTTTATTTTCATCCCCAGGAGCCTGTTCTAGTACTCTGTATGGTCAGCTTTGAAACAGGGTCTTTGCCAGTGGGCAAACTGTTGAGTTGATAATTATTGTAGCCTTTGAAGTGAATGTGATCCTTTTAACCTTAGACTTTTTGTCTTTGGTTATTGCTGTTTCATGTCTCTCCTTTCCTTTCCTTTCCTTTCCTTTCCTTTCCTTTCCTTTCCTTTCCTTTCCTTTCCTTTCCTTTCCTTTCCTTTCCTTTCCTTTCCTTTCCTTTCCTTTCCTTTCCTTTCTCTATAATGTTAGTGCGCTCAATTGTTTTTAACAGTGCTTTACTTTACTTTGAACATCCATATATTGTACAGATATTTTATTCATGTCTAAGTTATTTTCCTTCTGAAAATGTCAAAATAATTGTAGGCGCTTCAAGCTTAGTGTGATCACTGTACTACAAATTTAATCTTCCTCTGGGTATAATTATTACAAGCTGGGTGTTTTTCGTCCTCCTAATTTATCTAGAAGCATAGAAGCATAGAATAAAGACAGACTGGTTTTATAAAGACATAGGATGCTATGTAGTTTAACTACATCTGTATATGCTTCATTTTTCTTGCAGGTGCATAATACAAAGGACCTGTCATTCAATACAGACTTCCTGTGTACTTATTTGACCTTCTTAGTTTCCTATCCTTTAAAAAATATTTAACATTTTTGAGAAATATTGTGAGGCTAAGGATGCTTTGACATTAAGTTGAAGAGTTGCTCCTAAATCTAGAAGAGCCCGTCCTAAATCTTGAAATAGGTTGTGCAGTGGGAGGGAAGATCTTTATTCAGTGAGACCTGAAAGCAGCTGGTACTATTAAGCAAATCACTATTTTAAGAGACTTTCTTTACTTCCTTTGAACTCATGGACAGTTTTATAACATGCTGACTTTTTCTTATTTATTCCACAGAGAAACCACTTCTCCTACGCCCCATAAGTTGTATGGGCACTTTGTCCCTTTCCCCCCCAAAGTAAGTATAACAGAAAGAGAATGTGAAGAGTTTATAAATATCATAATTGTACAGTGAACATCTATTTTTTTATTATTATTATTTCAGCATCCCTTTCCAGATGCATGATACTTGTTAAAGTGGGCAGTTGGTACCTCTCCCTAATGCACCCAACCCCGTCTTTTATCTTGATTTTTCTTCTAGATGTTTGAGAAAGAAAAATGGAGGGAAGGATATACAAAAGACTATGCTTTTTATGCTGCTGATCAATATATTCAATATGCTAAGAGGAGATGCTGCTCATATAAAACTAATTTTGTGGAAGTAAACTCAGATCCTCCGTTTGTACTTGTTTTCTATTGGCAAACTGAATTTTTCAGTGTGAAATCCTAAAGAAATGTGAAATACAATTATTGCAACAATGCCTGATGATTTTATTTTCCAGGCTACTAGCTGTAGGACTTGCCCAGCTGGATGTGGATTTGTTTATTTGAAAGTATGGCATTTTTTAGAGCCATTCGGGAGAGCATCCTGTAATTAAAAATGATATAGGAGACATCAGTTAGTGAGAAAATGTAGGAAATTAGTTGACAATTACAATTGTAAGATCCTATTTTCAATTTGCTTAATACTTTTTTAGGTTTAAAATATTTATACATTTTCTGGCAGCATATCTGTTTCCAGCTGAATAGTTTTAAAAATATTTGTGAATATAATTTCACTGTTTCACTCAACCAGGTTATTGAAAAGTGTTGTCTTGCCAACATGAAAGACAAATCTAATGTTTTTAGGTCCCGACATCTTTTGACAACCTGTGAAATAGGGATCTGAAATATGTCAAAGAGGGAGTGTAGCAATCAAGGCCTTCAACTGGCATTGAAGTTTGCCCCAATTCAGTTAGGCTATAAGATTTTGAAAAATCTTGTTTTGCAAATGTTCCCTGCAGACTTTGATAGAGTTAAGCCACTATGTTCTCTAATTAGGTGCTGCATCTTCAACCAGCATGTCTCAGCCAGGGCACTTGGGGCACTCACTGTGTTGCTATTGCCATTACCACTGCCTTTGCCATTGCATTGCCATTGCCACTGCCATTGCCATTGCAATGCCATTACCACTGCCATTGCCATTGCATTGCCATTGCCATTGCCACTGCCACTGTCATTGCCATGCCTTTCTGTTGTTATCAAACTACCCCCGAAGCTGATAGCAGAAATGTGTGCTTTGTCTCCTGTTGGTACACCCAGAGGATGGAAACCTACCACTGTGATCTGTTACTCTGTGCTCAGGCACTTCAGGTCAGTTATACAGCCCTGTTGAGTCGTCATTGGTCACAGTGTTGGCAATTGTTTGCTCCATCTTCCTTAAAAGAACAACATCTAGATTTAGGAAATTGTACAAAGAAAAGCTACAAAAAAGAAGTGTTAACTCTGACAAATCAAATGAGGAAATGTGATTAAAAATAAAATGAAGACTGAGTTTGCCTGGATAACCTTAAGTTGCCCCTTGCATGTGAATGCTTTATGATACAATTTTAATCACTTTCACACTCTTGTTTCATAAGATTTCTGCTTCTTTCAACATATATAATAAATAACGCTTGGAGATGAATTGTAGTGATATAAGAAATGATACAAAAATCTGTCACTCTTCTATCTCATTTACTGCAGACATTAGATAGTGCTTAGTGAGTGTGCACCTGCAGGAAGATTTCCAAATCAAGATATGTACATTTCTACACTGTAAATTATATTCTGTTTTAAACTGGAAAATAGAAGGTATTATTAGCTGTTATTTATGCACAAAACTCTACTTATTAGAAACTGGCAAGTTGTAATTTTTGGCACGTAGATCTAGGAATTATCTCAGCTGCATGATCCTTGAAGGTTTTATTTTATTTTTCTTAAGTCAGCTTCTTCATTAATTATTAAAGAAAATTAAAGTAATATCCACTGGGAAAGAGATTATGATTATGTGAACAAACATTAAATCTAGATTGTTTATGGATCAGCACTTAGGCACTTGTGTACTGTCTAGTATGTTTCAAGTTTAGTCTCTTTTGTACTAAAAATAACTGATGGGAAAAGAATTTACTGCTACAAAGAAGGTGCAATTTTTAAAGTGGAACATTCAAAAGACTATTGGGGAAAATAGCTGTCAGTATGGGAATTCTTAGTTCAGAGATCATTTGCAAAGCCAATGTTGCGTGCCTAGAAGTTATGAAAATCGGGTCCATTTTGCTGTAAATGTCTAAGGTTGCACAAATTAAAATCAGAACCGTGCCATTGTGACCGTAAGGGTAATATACTACATGAAAAGCAGTATGTACAGTTATGGCTGCCTGAACCATACAACCTATATTTAAACTGGAATAAACCAATACTCAAGGGAATAGCCAGTGTGTAGCTAGTATACATGGAAACATGCATTCATTAAAAATCCTAGTGAAGAATGAGAGAAAAACAGAAAAAAAACCCAACCTGCAGCATGACATAAGGTATGCGAAAGTGGATGCGGTGATCACTGTACCGACTCAGCGAAGCATGATGTGCTCTTAATGTGTAATGAATAATTTTACAAGAAGAACAATTTGTTAAAAGTCAAGTGGATATGGTTTTTTTGGCCATCCCAATTTGCTGTGTCAAGTGGGTATGTGATACTGAAAATTTGGACTGGAACAGTAACATTTTTTAAACTTTTAAAAACATTTTTGAAAATAGTAAACTGTGACACCTAAACATTAATTAAAGTTAAGTTATACTAAAAAGTAGATTAAAAACTGCATTAAACTGTCTTCTAAAATGCAGTTGAGTGAAAAATGGAATAGGACTGTGTGATAGTTTCACTGGGCTAGACCTTGGCCAGCAACCAACACAGCCGTTCACCCACTTCCCCCTCACCCCCAGGGGATAGGGGAGAGGATTAGGGGGCAAGGGTAAGGAGGCTTGTAGGTTGAGACAAGAACAGTTTAATAATAGAAATAAAAGAAA
>NW_010302998.1:133779-151841 GCF_000700745.2 Antrostomus carolinensis | reverse complement strand
CCCCCCCAGCCACTGACCAAGCCCAGCCCGTTCCCAGATAACAATCCCAGAGGAGCGACAATCCCAAATTGAAACCACAATCCTGGAAGAGTGAGAGCCCGAGCGAAAGCCAGAGAGAGACAAAAGAGGAAGAGCCCCTCTTCTCCCAGGAGTGGCTGGGAGAACTGGGATTGTTTAGCCTGGAGAAGAGGAAGCTCAGGGGAGACCTTATTGCTCTCTACAACTACCTGAAAGGAGTGTGTAGAGAGGTGGGTGTTGGTCTGTTCAACAAAGTAACAAGTGACAGAAAGAGAGGAAATGGCCTCAAGTTGTGCCAAGGGAAGTTTAGATGGGATATTAGTAAGAATTTATTTACTGAAAGGGTTCTCAGGCATTGGAACGGGTTGCCCAGGGCAGTGGTGGAGTCACCATCCCTGGAGGTATTTCAGAGTCGTCTGAACTTAGTGCTCAGGGACATGGTTTAGTCAAGGATTTGTCAGTGTGAGGTTAATGATTGGACTTGATGATCTTAAAGGTCTTTTCCAATCTAGACAATTCTGTGATTCTGTGAATAAACTTTTTCAAACATTTTCAAAACTGGGAGAAACAGCAGGAAGAAATTTCAGTCAACATTTTAAAGAACTCTATGCAGTGATTTCAGAATTATATGCATAAGATGCCAAAAAATCACTTTAGAGGTGCAGTTGTCTTACAGGAAATAGTTTTGTCTTAGGAACATTATATTGCACACAGTGTATCAGGCCAGACCAAGTGGAATTTCAGTTAAGTAGAAACACAGGACACACATAGGTCTCTAAGTAGGGAAGAGAGATTTAGCAGAGAAAGTCTATGAAATAAGAAGGCAGTGTCAGTGCCTGCACTTCAGAAATATCAGCAGCTTCTCAGATGCTCATAGCTTCTAAAAATGAACAAGAAAGCAAAAATAAAGAAGAGGTTACTGTGCAAAAACAGGAAGCTATAGCGAGACAAGGTGCTTTATAACTGGTGCTCAATACTGTCTGCCTGCATACACACCTAAAACTGTCAGTGGTATTGAACTGCATGTTATTTAACAAGTGAACTGCAAGTTGTGAAGGTGAAAAAAAATGTGTTTTTAATGGACATATTTAAACTTAAAAATTTAATTTATTTTGTTAGTCACATTTTAATGATAAAAAGTGTAGGAAAGCATAATGAGAAAACGTAAGAAAGGAATAGAAAATAACCCTAACGTAGTATTCAGATTATTAAAATATTCATATACAAATAGAGAAATTAATTTTAGCCATCTAAGCAAGCTTATGTAAAGGAAAGTGAGTATAAAGTTCAGTGCCATATTGCACTTTGAACATACGTAATAAAACCTCTTTCTTTCCTGAAAAATGATAAATGATATTCAAGAATTAAGAAATACAATATTTATAAAGCTTCCTTCTGCCTTTAAGAGCTTTTGTTACAGTAGTAACCGTTGACTTCTGAGGGTGTTTCCAGTAAGTATAAGTTATTTTCAGAAGTACAAAGAGTAGTTTAATTCAGGTAAGTCCATTGCAATGAGATGGTTTGTTCACCTGTTTAAACACCTTGACATAACTATCTAGGCTGGAAATTTTGGAAGAATGAATCCTCACTATATTTCTAGTATAATCTGACTCTAGCACAGAAATACTGTATTGTGTTTGTGGATGACAGTGCCTAAAGAGAGTAATGCTCCAATGCACAGTGTCTCCTATAATCCTCACAGCAGGGGATCCGAGGGCTACAGTTCAGTTGCATCCCTATAGTTACTAAAAGGTTAGTTTCTTCACACTGCTAGCCCTTATGGTGATTATGCAGAAATTTACATAGAGAGCCTTGAGACTGAAACGCCCTTTCTGTTCATAAATAGAACGAAACTCTGTAATGACCAATCAGTCTCCTCTCACAGTGTCTCCGCAGTTCTGGATCAAGGCTCTTTGGCATTTTCCTTCAGCTTTTGGATGGAAATTCAGGTTGGTTCTGCTTGCGTTGACACTTTGCCAATATTTATTTTTAAGAATATGTTTCATTCATAATTAAGAAAAAGGTAAGTTTAAGAACATTTGTTTTCATTGGACATTACGTGTAACTTATCTATTCAAAATTGTTATTGGTTGTACCATACTTGACATACTTAGTCTCCTCTGCAGATGATCCTGAACATGCCTGGGTAGCCTTAACAGGATGCAGACTAATGAGGCAGACAATGTACTTTCCGGAAGATTGCTAACCCATGGTCCACAATCATCTCTTCATCGTTGCAAAGGTTTTCAAGTAAGCACCACAGATTTGGATACTGAATATACAAGCTTTACATGCAATGGGCAAATTCTGTCCTCCAGACAATAAATTTGAGCTGTCACAGATGCAATAACTGTAAAAGTTAGAACAGCAGTGATGGAAGAAGTAGCTGAGGGATTGTTCTTCAGCCTTAAGAGACTTGGGAGTAGAAAGAAGTATCCATATTGATATTAAGTTTCTCTGTAGTATTTAATGACTTGTACAAACAGAAACTAAGGATTTTTTTTCTTATGTATAACAACAAGCAAATAATGTTATAAGTATTTAGAGTAGTTTTTGTTTATTCATAGTAAACCAAATTATTTGCCAATGTAAGATTAGAAAAATGTGTTACAAATAAATGTTAACCCTAAACTATCAACTTCATGAAAATTGGCTCTCAACAATTTTTTTTTTCTTTTTAAATAACAGTCACTCTGTGTTATAAAATATAACCCCTTGACATTTTAAAAAAATAATAGTGACTCCATCTGATTTAAAGTGAGATAGAGGCTACTGTTAGGTCCTGATCTAATTGGGAATAAAGTAAAGCTTCACAGTGGCTTTACTAGGCTAGGAATCTAAACAACTCAATATCACATAGGCAAAATTTATTATGGTCTTTTCTTTCTTGTATTTATCAGCTGTCTGATACCTAATATGCAATATTTAAATATTGTCATGATTGAGATACGAGGTATCACATAAATTTGACACATCATATTTAGGCTCTCTATATAATGATTATAAAGATTTCTTCATAAAGTTTCTTTGTTCAAGATGTTTTATCAGTTTCACAGACAGTGGTAAACTTTAATCTGGAAAGTTTATTTTCCATGTATTTTCTCTGGAACCATCTTTTAAATTATCCTGCATGTATTACCATCATTTGTTATGCTGCAGCAATATAGACAAATCTTGCCTGAAATACTGAAATTGGAGATTTTCTGTAATTTTTTTTTCTTTATGCATACACTGAAACACACAGCTTTGTCTCTGCTTGACACAGTCTGTTTCAATACAAGAAACTGCTCAGATTTTTGATTTATAGTCTATTAATAATAATATCCATTGGGCTTGCTTATCAATCTCTTTATACTTTTACTTTTGTCATCAGGAATGTAACCTGAGATACTGTAAGCAAGTCAAATTCAATTCCCATCTGATCTCTGTGGATATGATCTCTGGCCAAGATAATTTTCTTTCTGGCAGAGAAAAGTGTATATAGCTATTACAAGGTTGGTTAACCTATATAATGTGTGGTAGAAATAAGAAACTTTCTCTGTGATCCAGCTGGTTATTAATAAAGAACAAATCCTCTTACACTGTCAGCAACACTGCTAGTATCAAAGTCAAATTGGTGAGTGACCATCTGTCTCTTTGCATATGTATTTCACGTAGTTCATGCCTTACTGATCCATCAGACCTCACCTTGCATCAGAATAATTAACCATGTCAAGCCAATCTGACCTAGCTGAAGCCACCAAGCCTTTTACTGTTGACCTCAATGTAGCCAGGAGCTCTGTTGGTCCTGGTTTCAAACAGTAGTTTCTGTTACCTTGGATCTCTCCATGAATGTAAAAACTTGTATTTATTCAGGTTTTTTTAATAAATTATATTTATTCAAGTTTTTTGAATAAATTATATTTATTCAACTTTGCCATGTAAAATTTACATTTTACATTATGTAGTGAGACTTGTTTTCAAGCTGTTGACTAACTGCATTATATACCATTAGAGCAGTTTTTCCACATGTGGCTTTACTTCTATATAGAAAAGATTTTATTCAGATGAAGATTTTCAACTTTTGCTTTGAAGTATGGAATAAAAAATGGACCTTTCTTAGATAAGTAGGTGCTTTATTTGCTTACAACTTTGGTTCAATAGTGTCTAAGGCATGATAGAAGAAGTATTGTCAGGCTCTCAGTGATGCTTACGCAACAGTGAAGTTTGCTTTCTTTGGCTTACAACCACAGTCTCAGCTGGTTTACACTGTAAGACTTCTTAATGATCTTAAGTAATGTTATCAGTTTTATCCCACCTAGTCAAGGAAATAATTATTTCTTAATGAAAGTAAAAGCAAAGAGAATTATCAATAAGAACAGTAGGAAGTTTTATATGTTGAATGACAAACAGCTATAAGTAAATAGACTCAAAATTAGTAAGACTGATTTTTGTATACTATGTCAATTAAAGCTGGACGTAGTGTGCTTGAATATCAGTTTTATCAATCAATTTATCACTATTTATAACATATGAATGTTTACCTATAGCCTGAAATACTCCATCTAAATCAACCAGAATTATAAAGCAGTAAAAATCAAGATAACTTAAAGTTGGGTTAAATCATATGGTACAGAAACTGCAGCAAAGAGGAAAGATGGAATCTATTCTCCATGCCCACAGTAGACAAGACCAGTTAAAATGGGCTTAAATTCTGTAAGGAGTATTCAGATTAAATATTTAAAAGCATTTTCGTATGGTAAAGATACCAAAGCAGTAGAATAATTGCTTGAGCTCACCACCACACATGATCTTTGAGAAAAGGCTAGACAGATTTCCAGACTTCCAGAATCAACTGGGTAAGAATGCACCCAAACCATAAATTCTCTGTAAATGTTAACATTTAGAACTGTACCCAGATCTCAATGTCAAATATCTAGATGCTGGGGTGGAGGGAGGGAGTGTCTGGATAATGAGGTTTTTTCTTCCATTTTAGAGAAAAGAAAGAAAATATATTTCTGACCCTCTTCTAGAATCAGATTTCCCTTAAAAATACAGCTCTGAATACATAAAAATCTATATCTCATTAAACAATTGAAGTTAAAGAAGACTTGGAGGCAGGCTAAAAAAAAAAAAAAAAAAAGGTTTTTGGTGCAGGACTTTATCCACCTGCCCTATAGGCAAGTTATTCTACCTTTAAAGTTGACTGAGTTCTTGGTAAGATGAAAAAAGAGCAGACAGCCTCAGGGAATGGGAAATACGACTCCATTTGGAAGAGCTGCTCTCTATGAGAAAAAACGAGTGCTACTGTTGACCATGCTGTTTCTAATCTGTACCTAGTTGAGAATTTTGGTCTCAGTGCTGTCAGAATGCTACTTCTAAGCAGAACTAAATTCCTTCAGAAGTTATAAGGAAAAAAAGTCAGCATAGATTAATTTTTTTTTTTACTTCATGAAGTGAAAAAAAGATTCATTCAATATAGACTTTTTCATGTTTCTTTTATCTCAAAGGCAGATCAAAGGTTAGTCAAATTAATTTTATGATAACTCAGACAAGACACCAACATTTACATTCACAGTTAATCACAAACTGTTTGACCTTGGGCCACCTTCCATACACCAGAGGAGAGGGCTCAGAAAGACATTACATGAAGGGGTTGGCACTAATAAAGCCCATTCACTGCACAGTCTAGCACGAGGCACTCTAGCTGTCAACAGAACAGTATGACAGCGTTCAGATCAAACAAGTAATCCAGTTAATGAGGCATATCTCAGGAACTTGCCGAGAAAGTAAGTGTGTGAGTGACATGGGTACTTTGTCATGGATTAATAGAATATTAATCAAGGCAAGGTACATTTTCATATACTGGTGACAGGAGGATTAGGCAGGATGGGAGCGTTAAAGCTTCAAGTGTCTTTGAGAATGCAGGGTCTTGTTTCTTTGCTTTTGTTTGAAGTAAAATGAATAAATCCAAATATCCTGCAGTCAATGCATATCATTTTGAATGGTTTCCGTAGGTATCTTTTAAAACTTGGTTAAAGAGCATCACAAATCTTAGGCAAAAAGTTTCCAAAGGAACTCCCACCCTGTGTAATTTTATGCAAATTAAACTTGTGCAATCTAAGCCAGTTTCCTTCTATCTTCATATTTTATTCTCTTCAGGGATGGGCCATGGGGTACTTTTCTGTGTTTTCTACACAGTGATATAGAGTCGCTGAGCCTTGATTAACAATTAATGATCCCACAGCATGTTGTATTTGTCGTGGTTGAAGCATCTCAAGAAAATAATGATAACTAGTTTTAAAAATTGCAAAATAACTTTGATAATAATGTATTTTTAAAACAAAAGTATTTTTAGAATATACTAAGTTTGTTGTAGTTCATGGGAGCTATCTAGATAATTTTAAAAAGTCATATACAAAGTTATTGCCACTGCAAAAACTGTTTTTCAGTTATTCTTTCCCTTCAATGGTACATTAGAAATCTGTAATGAAACAACATATGCAGTCTCATAGACTGATTTTGTTTTGGCTGATAAACACACTGAAGTGAAAATTCCAGCAGCAGTGGGACTTCCAAGAGTGAGGAGAAATGCATTCATTGAAAACATTATAATTTTATATCCAATTAACATACTGTCAAGAGAAGCGATTGGTATTTCTAGGGCCCAGATTGTGTTTGGTCAGATGGGGCATAGGATTCTTTTTACACACTGGAGGTCCCCACACAAGCACTTGACACAGACCAGGCAAGTAGCATGGTATTTGCAGGCAGCATCAAGGAAATAGCAAAGATACAGATACAGTGGCATCTGTCACTTCCAGAAATGGATACAGGCTATCAGAGGTGCCCAACAAAAGAAAAGAATGTGAATTCCTTATTCTTAGAAATCACACTTCCTGCATGAGGAATTCCTACTCCTTCTTAAATATGTGCCTGAGGAAGAAGATATTCTTGATATTGCTAAAATTTATTGCTTTTTTTGGGGGGACAGGAAAAACACTAGGCTGAGACATGTCATAAAAGTTTCCCCAAGGAATACCTCTTTTGGATTTATTGTTTGCTTATTTTCTGTATTTTTAAAAATGGAACTTCTGATTTACTTGTCAAATTGTAATGAACAAGGACAGCAAATCTAACGCGAACTTTCAGGTTAGTGGTATGATTTGTAACATCACCTGTGTATTCCTATTCTTTCTTTTTCTCCATGTTTCCATTTTGTCATGTTTCTGCAGATCTTTTCCCACTTTCTCTCCTTCTCGATTCAGGTCCCTAAAGCAAGCTTCAGCTTCTGTTATAGATATTCACTGGGAGATTTCCTTGCGCTGAATATTAGAGCTACATGTCCAGTGTATATGGGCAAAAAATCATACATAACAAGCTAAGGTTTAACATCTGGGAAGATTAGCCAAAGGTTCTTAAGGAACTTGTAATAATCTCTGAAAACCCTGACTTAGCATCATGGACTGTTCTATAGCCTTCTTCGCTTGCATTTTGAATGTTTTTACTATGCACCTGTTTCTTCCTGACTGCGTTTTGTAGCTGGAAAATGAAGACGTTTCTTTTAAACTATTTTTGTAATGGATAAACTGTTAATGTGAAGTTTGCAGGACATCAAGATTAGTTGTAATGGAAAAATACACAACCAAATGGAATTGCTCTGAACTACTTAAGAGACAGTATAAGGAAGTTCAGTGTAATCATACTGTGGAATATATAGGTCAGTCAAAATGGCACTACTTTGTAAAATATGGTGGAGATTTCTTAGGGGCAGAAAATCCAAGAAAAACATTCCAACACATCCCATTTCAACTATTCAGTAGCTTTTTTCCACTACAAAGTTGTTTATTTTAAAGTGTTGTAACATTAAATAGAACTGAAACAAAAGGCCAAAATTTGAAGAAATGAAATGAAGAAAAATACTATTAAGATATTGTGTTATTAGCAAATTTCAGTTATTTTTACTGCTTCACAAGAAACTTTATTTCAGGATTCTCTGTCTCTTTCCTGAAATAGAAAGTCTATCCAAACTGATTAGTATTTTAATATTACTCACAATAATTTTCAAAGAAACTCAGAACATTTTTATGGGACTTCTGATAAAAGGTTTTTGAGCTCAGTAACTGGTATTCGACACTGATCAGGCCTCCTGGCATCTGGCTAGATCCAGCTAACCTGAATTTAGTTAGCAATATTGGTGGACCGTGTGTTGACAGCTGGTTAGATACCAACAATATTTTCCAGGTTAATTCTATTTTATGTCATCAATATTGTTACCTGCTATTAGAAAATGTTTGTTATACTAGTTATAATACTTTTAGGACTGCTTTATACTTACTTTTATTCACAGGTATGGATTCTTTTTCATTTTATTTCTTTGCATGGAATAGATCTATATGAAGAAGTAAATTATGATTTGTATAACTTGTGAAGAAAAAGTTATGCTGCCTTATGATGGAACCAAGTAGACCTTTGTAACAGATCCATGATAAAACTGAGAGATCAAGCAGCAGCATGGAAGTAAAAGCTGATGTATGGACATCTGTTAAGGTTACTGCTAAAAATGCTACAAATGTATGACATAAATTCCTAGGACACTATAAGCTATAATATGAATATCTTTGAAAGATAAGCTGGCTTGAAACCGCTAATAAGGTATCTGGCTTGATGGGCAGATTTAAGTGTAGCCATTAAAATAGAAAGAAATTGAAAAAGCAAACAAATTTAGAAGAAAATGGCCCAGAACTATCTGTTCATTTTTAAATTATTATTTTATTTATTATTCTACTGCATTTTGGTTTGCATCCTATTTGCTGTTCTTTCAGTTTTCCTGTTGCAAACCACTTATAAAGAACTGGTAAGTAATTCTGATGTACCAGGCACCTCCTTGACACTTTACCCTCCCTATTTGCACTTTGTTTGCAATATGGAGCTTCTTTCCTTTGTTTTAGGCAGAGAATGCTCCCTCCTCTGCAATGTCTTTCTGTAACTGTTGGCCAATGTCAGTGTTACTCAGATGCCTCTCCAGGATTTGAGTTCAGTCCAAGTCAGTGACTGGCAAACTCTCATCCAGATCCTGCAGCTGCATATACTTACATCACCCTAAATTATGTGAGCTTTAAAGAAAATAGGATAGCTCTGCTAGTCACACAGAGGGCTTGTTTAGTTTTGATTAAGTGTAGAATAAATAAGAAGGCAGCACTGAAGAATATACGAAAAATAAATGCCAATCAGGTGAAACAGTATGCTGGAAGGGTTATAAGGGAGGGTCATTACGGAAATTACTTGAGTTAAATTTGAATGTTCCCAATAATCTTCCTGACTTCATTTTCCCAGATCCTAAAGCCAGTTTTGGGTGTAACCCGCAAATACGATGGTCATTAAAAGGGACATATATAGAATTGCTTATGGAGAAGGGAGGAAGGATCCAAAATATGTCATTATTTATTTTTATCACAGGGTTTTAGTATGGATTTCTATTGAAACTTATCAGAATTTTTTCTTGGAGAAGGTCTTAGGAGGAAACACGTCAGTCCTCTGGCTCCCTACTAGTCACATCTGTGAAAACAGAGAAACCGAGCTAATCATACAGATTACCCTGACTAATGCTTTGGGTTTTTTTCCTCTGTGAATACATACATGGCGGACTAATAAGGTTCAACATCAGCTGTCTGAAAACTCATAGGGAAATGTTGCTTATGTGCCAAGAAGAATATATTGTATATGTTATTGCTGATGATTGCTGCCACTGCAAAACGTGCAAAGTGGCTGCTCCTCAGCACCTGCGACAGCTCTGCCAGTTGAAAAGAAAAATCCTCTGAAAAATAAGTAAGTGGTATTCTTTATTGAAAAGATCTGGCTGTGTTTTGTGAAGGTATTCCCATTACGGTGTCTTCTCAGCCAATAAAAATCCTACAGATTATTTTGGTAGATTTTAAGTCTGTCTTCTTTTGGATTCAGGGAGAAGAAAGTTACAGATATGATATGTTACTCCTGGAAGACAGACAGAGTTAAGTTCTTTGGAGAGAGGACTTGAGATAGGCTATCTTTAGAGGTCGTCTTATTTCCTATATTTTAATAAAATTCCATATACAGTCCTGAAGACAATGTGACTCTGTGGCTCTACCTGTATCAATTCTGGGACACAGATCTGGTCCATTTGGTGGCAGCAGTGAATATGGCACCACACTTGCTTTGCCTTGATATAGGTAATGAAGGATGCTTTTAAGACTGTAGGTGTTGATAATAACAGAAGAAACACTTTTCTGCCCATTGTGCCTCCTACTTGATCTCTTTTTGTTCTGGCTGTTCAGCATTAAAGTCAGGATGGTGGTTTCCCTGAGCCATGCAGTTGGTCTTGACTCCAGTGTACCTCTAAGAGACCATATAACTTTTTTTTTTTCTTTTTTTTTTTTTTTTTGCTACCAATCTCTGGGCAAAACCAACTGGGATTTTGTTCTTCATAACCTGCATGAATCTTAGATTGTGAACAGTGTTTCTGCACCTTCCTGTCAGTCTGATTTCACTTCTTCGGTGATTGTTGTTTGCTGTGTTTAAAGGATTGCTTCCCCACTGGAGGAAAGAGGACATAACCATACTGCTTAAGTGTAGAGGGAAACATGGTAGTCACACTTCCCAGTTTGATGCTAATGTCATCAGCTTTTAGGGTTGCAGATGGGGGGTCTAGGAAGGGAAGAAATTACAGAGGGAAGAAAACAAAAAGCACGAGGGGTAGGCTGAGTTATTTGTCAATGGAAAAGTCTGCTTATTTGATTGTAGACATTACAACTTTGAGCACTATTAATGGCTCTAGTGGACTGATCTAGTTGAAGATGTCCCTGTTTACTGCAGGGGGGTTGGACTAGATTACTTTCAAAGGTCCCTTCCAACTCAAACTGTTCTATGATTCTATGATACAGAGAGGTTGGCAAATCAGGTCTGACAGATTGATAGATGTAGTAGGAGCCAGGCCTTTGCTGCCTAGTGCTCTCATTTATCCTCATCTCCACTTCAGTATTTATTTCTTAATAGAAAAGAGCAGATGTTATTTTCATGGTAATATTATATTATGCTAACTTTATATTGCATATCACCTCATGGTAATGTCATAATACGTTATTATATGCCACAGTAACATCCTGAGGAGAAAAAATAAAGTGCCCAGAATTTGTGCAATACGCTGTAGCAACCTCACATTTTCTAAATTGATTCTGACTGATATTCACCTTATACTTTCAAGAAGTGAAGTATTTGTTATCTCAAAATGTTAGAATTGCCATACGATGCTTGTGATGGGGCCTCGGTGTGGGGAGGGGAATAGCACCTCTTCTAGCAGGAAGGAAACTGGTAGTACTTGTACTTGATCCCAGGTTTTAAAACTTCAGAACTTAAAGCTGAACCTCTCTGAACACAACACTGGCATAAAAGAAGCTCAGAGGACATCGGAAGAAACTCTTTGGCAGTGTATAGTAAATAAATTCATTTGTCATAGTATGGATGGAGTGTTTGTATGTTATTGTTGCAGTTGTCTTCCTTCTCCAAGGAAATGGCTTTGAAGAAGGCATTTAATGTTGTTTTGCAGTCATCCATTGTGACTGTGGAAAGAACAGTTATAGTCTTTAAACATCATAATTCATGAAAACATAGAAGACTATTGTATTGCTGGAAATCAGTTTGTCTCTATTCATTGATCACAGGGGAAAAAAAAGAAAACAACAAGAAAGACAATATTCTGTCCTTATGCAGAGCTCAGGAATTTAATTTCTAAAAGATTTTCTGCATGGTTTTTTTGTATCCATTGTAAGGACAGTATTGACCTGTACTTTTTTTATGCATTTGCTTTCTTTTCTCTCATAGCTTTCTCAGCCAGCTTTAGAAGAAGCAGCAATTCCATGAAATGTAACATTAGGTGTGACTTTTTGCTGTAGTCTGTGTTCACACAGACATTTTGTTGAGTCCAATGACAGCCGAGTTTGTGATACATGGGCTGTTCTGAAGAATCAATGCTTTTTCTGGTCCCCGTCTTGCACCATAATCTGCTGTTTGGTGAAATACCATGGAGGAGGAGGAGGAGGAGCAGACCGCTGCCTTAGTAGATAATTCTCTTCACGAATTATCTGATCCAGGTTCTGTTGAAATGAATACAAATATTTCAAAGGTAATTAGATCAATGGTTTATTTTCTAGAATTTTCCTACAGTTTTGCTGATGCTATCAGATCTGATAGCAAATCCTCTCTTTCTAGAATAGATAATAGAGAAATGTAATTCTTCTGTTCTCACTGGAACTAAGTGGGGTCTTATCTACATTACTAAACAGGGATCTTTGTGACCTTTGAGTGAACTATAGTGAAAATTATTTGTGTGGCTTGGGTTTTCTAATAATTTTCAATGAGGAAAAATTAGACTGATTTTACCTATTATCAAAATACAGACTGTTGCCATGTTCACTAGTCATCTATTTTATTATTACTTTGAATTTATGATGGATTAATTTTGTCCATGATAAGGTATACCATCATTTTAAGAATATTTCCTGCATTTTTTGATAACTTCATTCAATAATACATCAAGCATGGGATTTTGAGGGCTGATCTTTGGTTTAGAAAGTAAAAAATTCCACAGTTCTCTCCTGAAGGCAAAAGTTTAATTTTCTTTTTTCTTTTTTTCCTTTCCCCCCTCTATAATTTGTAGCAGTGGTTTGCTAGCTCTGCCACTTCCCTTATACACTGAGGTAACATTTACCACTGTGATTCACATAAAAAAAACCCCAAAACCCAACCACCTAGTTATGAAACTAAACATTTTCCTAGCACTTAAAGAAATCTCAGGCTCATAATGGTACAACAGAGAGGCCAGAGGCCATTAGGCAGCAAGGCACAGTGCACAGCTAGCAGGAGAACGGGCAGCACACAGCGTCGAACCACTTGAGTAGGAGACGTGACAGGAAGGAAACCTGAAAACCTCACTGATCATTGACAGCTATCCTATGGATCGGTGGCTTTCAGCCTGTGATCCACAAACTCCAGAGAGTTACCACTACTTTTAGATTACTTGTGAAGTTGAAAAAAAAAAAAAAAAAAGTTAAAAAAAAAAAGTAAAAAAAAAAAGTGTGCTGTACGGCAGTCTGCATAAGATGAACTTTCTAAACCTAACTCTCCTGCATTTAAAAATGTATTTGGAACCCACAAATCACAGAAAGGATCTATACATAATACATTATGCATAACTTACAAATTGAAGATTATGGAAGGAATTTGAAGTGAGGAACTTTTTTTTCCCCCTACTTTTATATAATATAAACATCAGTTCAGGTGATATCACAGTTGCAGTTAAGAGTTCCTATTTATGAAGAATTTTGGTCAGTAGTCTTTCAGAATCTGTTACTCAATTTTGATTCTTCAGTCCTGCATATAGTGTAATGCAGATCCTAAACTGAGGTTTGAGCTCTTAAAACTCTTTAAACTTGAACTGCAGCATACAGTGTATCATTTGGAAGATGTGACAATATATTCAACAGTAGGCAGCAGGTGTTAAAAATGTGATCTTTGCTTTTGAGGAATGAAAATAAAACAGACATAGAAAGTTGACAGGTGGTGATTATGTCTGGGAAACCACAGAGATCTAGGGATTTCTCTAATTTTGGCAAACAGTTCATAGCAAGTAACTTATCTAAAAATTCTACGTCTCTTTGTTTGTTAATATCCCAATTCCCTAAGCTTGTTCTTGAACAAAAATGCTCAAGTGTATGCTAAATCCACCAAATAATTAAACAATTAAGGTCTTATTCAAAGGCTTCTGTAGTCCATAAAAATAATAGCATTATTTTAGTATGTCTTGAATATTCTGTAATTGCCAGCATAACGCTCTATCTCTGTATAGTCCTGTTTTAAGTCAGTGAGTCTCTTGGTACACATACATCTTTTCATACTGAGGAGGAAGTTCAGAAACAGACTCCACGTAAATGATTCTGCTAATAATTCTTTTTCTCCAAGAGACATCTGAGCATTTTTTTTTCCCTCGTGGTGCTCAGCAGTCACAATTTTAGCTAGACCTAAAAGTCATATGGTACATTTATTCCCTGACTGAAGGGGCATAAAAGTCCAAATGTTTATATTTGCAAATACAAAGTTAACATCTGTGGTTGTTCTGTATAATACACTTAATGTTTGCCGTGTCTGCAAGCAATCCTTCCAGTAAGCTCAATCCTTATATAGAGCAAAAGGAAAACAAACAAAAAAGCTGCATAAACACAATCTAAACCAAATGGGGTAGGAATTTCTGTTAAAATGTGTCAACAGAATTTGCTCACCTTTAAAAAGACTTTCTTTTTTGCAGCTCCATTACTGTTCATGATCATGATTGAAAACCTGTAGAAAGAATATAAAAAGCATCCATTCTTCATCTGGTTTTAGACTTTAAACACTTTCACTAGCTTTCACATTCTGTTAGCTTCAAGAATACAGGTATGTAGAAGTAGCTCATAGAAAATTAAGCCCATTATACAATTCTCACAGAAGTGAGACACCATTTTGATGGTCTCAAATATTTGTTCACAGATGATTTAAGAGAAGGATCTGTGGTCAGATCTTCAGAGGAGACTAATGATGTCAGACAAGGTTCTGCAGGGCTAATGTGGAACTGGACTAATTTTTGTCTGGTTTAGGCACTTTTCTGTTATATGACTTTGAAACTCTGCCTAGGCATCTCTCTGTATATCAGAGCCTGCAATGCTACTCATCTGCTCCCATCCCTGAAGCTGTTGTGAACTGGTATGCAGAGGATGAGGGCTCCAGGAGCAAACCCCAGTGAGATTTGTCACAGCTGTACCATGTGATGTCATGCTCAGTATTTAAACAAGGGAAGTTACAGTGACAGAGGTAACTGTGGTTCTGGAGCAGGCTGGGAGTCAGGTGGTGAGCTGTTTGGTACCATGCATTACTCGTGTATATTCTTTTGTTAGTATTGTTATTATTATTTGATGCTGTTTCCCTCTTCCCTAACCATCCTAGTAAACTGCTCTTGTCTCCACCTACAAGACCCTTTGTGTATTTCTCCTCCCCAACCCACACGAGGAGGGCAGAGAGGAGGGTGAGCGAGCATCTGTGGTTAAGCCACCACAGTGGGTCATACTGCAATCGTAGGTAATGGTAAACCAGAACTGTGGTCTTGTCCCACAGGTTGGACTTTCCCAAGTCAGCATCATGTGTTAAAAGACTGTGTCTGATTTCATCCGGCAGATTATTCATCAGTGACCTCAACTGTGTTCAGCTGTGCTACAACCTGCACTGCCCTTCAGGGGCTATTTTTGCAGAGTTAAAAGCAAATTAATACATTTAATGCATTTCATTTCAGCATTTTCTGTTAAGTTTTTCTAACTTATGCTTAAATGAAAAGGAAATTACAGGATTTGGGGTGCTCTGCCGGGCAGTGTTTCTATAGAATAGCATGATTTTGCAGACTCATTTTCTATAATGGAATGTTTGTCCTTCTACCATTATCTGTAAAACAAATCTTTCACAAATTTGCTACAAATTTACAACACAAGCCTGTACTCATATGCTGTGCTAAATTTGTGTAAAATCAGGTAGTATGTGCTAAGTACATATCTTCAACTCGTATAAGATCTAAGGTTATGGTATGTACTTATCTAAGATATTGTTTCTCAAATACTGTATTTGATTGTTCAAGAAGGGGGAAATAGTTCTTTTGGGTGGGTGTTTTATATATTGATTCTAAAATTAATTGCTGTTGAACAAGAGTAAATGGCCTCAAGTTGTGCCAAGGGAACTTTAGGTGGCATATTAGAAAGAATTCCTTTACTGAAAGGGTTCTCAGGTATTGGAATGGGTTGCCCAGGTGTGATAGTTTAACTTAGCTGGCAGCCAAACAAAACAAAAAGACACAGCCACTGGCAGACCCCAGCCCCCTTCCCCCCACAGGGAACTGGGGAGAGAATTGGAGGGTTAAAGGTCAGGAGAGTTGTAGGTTGAGATAAGAACAATTTAATAATTAGAGTAAAAAAAAAAAAAGAAAATAGTAATAATAACAACTATATGTTATGAGTCATGCAGAGTAAAATTGCTCACCACCTGCTGATAACGATTCCAGAGGAGTGAAAAGGAACCTCGAAACTGAAATTAGGAGCCCAAGCAATTCCCAAGAGAATCCCCCCCTTTCCGGTCAGTCCTGGTTAATATACTAAACATGATGTAATATGCTATGGAATATCTTATTGGCATATCCAACTGTCAATTCTGGGTTTTACTAACTACTACACTTATCTTCTCCCCTGCCCAGCCTCTCCAGTCCTCTGCTCTTGCAAACTACCCAAGCACTGAGTCCTTCTATGTTATCAACATTGTTCTCATAACAATCCTCACTGAAACTAAAACACAGTGCTTCCTAGCTGCTAAGAAGAAAATTAACCATATATTAGCAAAAACCAGGACACCAGGGCAGTGATGGAGTCCCTGTCCCAGGAGGTATTTAAGAGTTATGTAGACATAGTGCTTAGGGAGTTGGTTTAGTCAGGGACTTGTCAGTGTTAGGTTAATGGCTGGACTCAATGATCTTTCCTAATCTAGGCAATTCTGTGAAGTAAGTGGTAAAAATTAAACCCTAGCTACACTATGGACTCTGTATTTGGTGTTCTGTATGTTAACTTTACTGGAAAATATATAGGGAATTATTTTCTTTGTTTAGGACTCGCTGTATTAAATCAGAGGTTTTACTGTACAAAATTGAGCCACTGAAGTGTAAATTCAAATGATATTACCCTGTTTTTTAGAAATCTCAGCCTGGTCTAATTGGTGGGATTCTCATTAGCAGTTCCATTCATGTCTATGTAGGTATTAATTGTGTAGTCTGTTCTGTATATGGAATACAAAATTAATTTTCTCATCTTGGATAACAAATGTCTGTTTTTGATTAGTAGTTTCTAACTATGCTGTCCTATAAGGAGTAATGTGTGTGTTCACAGAATTCCAGAATAAGACACTCTAGGCACATGGGTCTCTGCATCATTTCATTTTTGGCAGTCTTTAATGTGATGGCCACACAGGTTGTTTTGAAGAGCCTGGTGTGTGCCCTATGCATAGCCTTAGATTTCTCAGAGAAGCTGAGATTTTCTTCCACAAGGAGTGATCTTTGAAGTGCTGCAATAGCTAGGCAACCAGCTGTTGCTCCTATATTGGACATGTTTAGGAAGTGACCATTTCACACTGTGACAACCAAGTGACTTTAAGAGCTTTTATATGAGACCATCAGAAATTGAGGCCATAGTCCTTTTGGCTTGAATCATTAGTACTGCTATGCCATGTTTTTCCAAAGCAGAATGAGTTACTGAATCAGGGAGGTTTATTAATCTCTGTGCTTATCCATGATAGTAGTTCTATTACTTACTACAGTGTCATAATTCTTCCCTGAAAGGCCTAAATATTTTAAGTTTATATTATCAGTACAGTATTGATTTAGGTCCTTGTTTGGGCTTCTGAACGGAAAACCCAGAGAAACAGTGGTTCCTCTTTATTTCTTCTTTACTGTTCATTATCTCTTAGGATCAAATGGTGATACATGAAATAATATTTTTATAAGGTGATTCTTGTAAGGCATGGCAATACGTTTTTCACAAATAGGTAGAAAGCAGCAATGAAGGGATATCTAAAGGGGCAACAACTGGCATTTGCTTTTGGCAAAAGAGGAGACCAGCATATAAACTGATTGATTAAACTGAAAGAAAAGGCAGCAAGACTTAGAAGCACTAAAAGTACAACTAAATACTCTTGTAGATTAGTTGCAGTAAGATAAATTGGAAAGTCAAGACAGTCAGCTGTATAAAGTCCAGAGGTAAGTTTTAAGAGTGGTATCTCTGTTTTGATTTAAGTTGCAACCTTCTTTCCTGCTCTTAATCTGCTGTTTGTCTGTGTGGATAGTGTCTTCCAGAGGGTGGCATCGTTTTTTACCTTGTCTGTAAATTCTGCCAGTAAATATATTACATCCTAAAGGAATAAAAATGTGGAGTCTTTAATGTTGGTCATAAGCAAAAAGAAACTGTTTTATCTATGAA
>NW_010302998.1:112653-133753 GCF_000700745.2 Antrostomus carolinensis | reverse complement strand
GGAAAGGACATGAAATCGCCTACTGTTGTTGGGAGTCACAAATTACTCAGCAGCAGAGGAGGAAGTCATTACAGAACAAACTAGATTGTGAAGGATAAGGACAGAACTTTGAAATACATCTTGAGATATTTGCAAGCATCAGAAATGCAGGATATCTTGGCAGGGTTCTGACTCTACCTGCTGCTCAAACAAGAAGCAAAAGTGTTCGAAATGTGGGTTTGGATACTCAAAAGCACGGGTAAAGCACAAGTAAATATTTTTGCAGAGGACAGAATAAGACAAAGAAAAGAACATTTTGACAATGACCCAGATGTCACACTAAGTAAACTTACAGGAAAAGATATGAATGCAGAAAGCAGATGAGAAACCAAGAGCACAGTTATCCTTTCAGACCTGAGAATATTGCAACTGAAGCTCAGTTAAGAGAGACAAGTATACTTGAAAAGTTGGCTTGTTTTTGCTAACTATATTTTCATAATTTTCTGTTAAAAAAACCTCTCTTCAAGTCTGATTTTTGTTTTCTATAGCCTTAAGTATTCAGGACTTTTATTTCCCCTTTCACTTGTATTTTTCAAATTTACTCTTTAAAATTAGTTCATCATTATCTGCCATATTCTAAGAATCTTAGTACCTCAGGCAATTTTTTAATAATACCTCTTATCAAGTACATACTTGCTATTAATTAATAATTCTGCACAAAACTTGTTAAACTTTCAGGAAGTAAACAAAGAAATATATAACACAGAAATTAAATTTCAAATTCTAAATAATTTTAAGCATTAAGTCTGAATCCACACAAGACTTTAAAATGGACAATTTTTTCAAATTTTTTCAACTATTTTGAAGATTTCTGAATATTTTTTCCTGCTACTTCAGAACATTAAGTTAAAAATTTATTCATAAAATTAAAAAAATCTAAATATATTCCAAGTCAATTAAAACATTACTGTTTAGTAGTTTTAAAATATTACTTTTTGTTATTAACTATTTCTAATCTATGTAAACAAGCTTTATAAATATATTTTATTTTGTAACTAAAACAAATTTAAATATCCTTGAGCCTTTGTCATATTTCCCTACTGAGAAAAGAGAAAAGAAAGGAAAGAAAAGACTTCAAATAATTTGTTTCTTGTTACTGTCGGGGAGAAAATGCCATATTTACTGGATCAGTAGTTTGTTCAATTGCAGTAATTTTTATTTTCCCTCACGTTAACTTTCCTAAGTGCTCTGTAATAAATTACATCAGAAAGGCCACTTTTGCGTTCAGATGCTCTGCTCACCCTGTGGCACTTAGAACTCCCTTTGTTGATTTGACTAAAATTACTTTCTCAGCTCTCTTTGGTATCAAACTGCAATTTGTTTGAAGCATTTGTTGATAAGAAAAGATCATTATGGGACAGCAGGAAAGAAAGAAGTCTCATTTAACACTGACTCTTTTTTGTTCACAAAAAAATCTTTGCTTTCAAATGTTCCAGATAAGAAAACAGGAGTAAAAAAAAAGGACATTTTATAAACACAAATAGACTTTCAAAATATTAAATACTCTTTCCTTTCTGTATGCACAATATTTCTTATGAATGTGCAGCTGCAACCCCCTTCCTAAAAAAAAAAAAAAAACAACCCAAAACCACTGACAACTTTATGCAAATATGGCCTCATTTAATATAAAATATCTGGCTTGTAGCCTAATACAGTGTGCAGAGAAATGGTAATCAAGTTGAATTATCATTTTTCAGACCTCAAGGTTAAAAAGAAATATTTCATCTGACCATATCTCATGTTTTAAGTCTGCACTGAATATAAAATACCTTGCAGCACTACTGCACATATCCATGACTTTGCCATCCTCAAAGTTTAATTATTTTTATGAGACACTGATATATTCTGCACCCGCTGTTTCTTACATTTTTTCTGATGGATAGCCCATTTCTTACAACTTGTATGAAACATCTTGAATTATGGTACTTTTAAAGACTATTTTATTTATATGTTTTCTCCTTAAAGTCCTGTGCACAATTCTTGTTGAAATTTTTAATTGAAAATTTCCATGAAAGAAATGCTTCTATTCTTGGAGATGTAAACTGTTTAAACACATAACATGCCTTAAGAATAGTAATAAACCCACTGACAACAAACAAAGGTAAATGTCTCAGAAGAATCTTGTCTAAACTAAGCATGTGATCATGGAGTAGTCAAAGCCCTTGATGACTTTTAGTTAAGATGCATGATTCAAATTTACCTACATATAATGGATCCTTATCTTTTAAACTCACTCCAAACCTTCCTTTCTTCAGGTACCTGACTGTTTGGAGCAGATGAAACAAAACGATCACCTATTAACTGGTAATCTGGATTGAGAAATATTAGAATCAAAATATGATCCAAATACTTTCAGGATGTTTAGGGCCAGTTTAGGACCTTTACAAAAAGATAGCAGTGCTTTTTTTTTTTTTTTTTTTTTTCTTTCCAGGGTAAAGAAAGAGGTTATGCTCGGAAATATTGTTGACCTCAGTTTAGTATTTTAAAGTAAATAGTGAGAAGCAAAGAAGTTTCAAAATTATTTACTTACACAGATATCAGTTTCAATTAATTTTTCAAATGCCTTTCCAAACTCCAGTCTGAAAAAGCAAAACATAATGCCTATAGAAGGTTGTTTATTTCAACTTTCTTTGCAGGGAAAGTGTAAATGCTTCATGAGCCCTGACTTCCTTGTGAGCATTATTCCATTGTGACTGACAGCATAAAGGGCAGCAATAGAAATAGCTTTTAAAAAACATTTAGGACTAAAATAATGTCAGAGTACAGCTACAAACTAGTATCTGGGGACTGAATAGACAGGTTTTCCTTTGATCCCTTAGAGTCTGAAGTTCGTGTCCTTTTCTGGATGTGCTTATCATTGTTCCAAGTATAAAAACAGCTACATGTTAAGTTTTTGAGCTCTTAGTATGGACAATGTATTTAGAAAACATTTCTGACCATATGTGAATTTTTAAAAATATATTTCTTTCTGGAGGACATTTCAGTATAACATCTTTTGCTGCTAGACATGCCACATATGCTCTTGTAAGATAAGGGAAACAAGAATTAATTAACATCTAAATCATGCCTATTTTTTAATGCCAATTATATTTAATTAATGTATGAATATTTTATCGTACATCACCTAATAGTTTCAATAATCTGTCTTTTTATATTTTATTGATTGAGATATAAAACATATATATCCATATATATCAACATTCTCCAAGATGTTTTTTTAAAAAAATTGTAGTTTTACAGTTAGATCATTTCTATGGTATGCTAGGAGGAACATTGCAGCTGTTCACAGAAATATTAACTACACTAACTGCATTTTTTGTTTGTTACATTTTCTAGTCCTTTTAAACATTTTAAAATAATTATTAGTTATTATTTCTTAAATTTTTGTGCATACATTTTGCTGTGTTCTCAGGGCAAACAGACAAAACTTTTGGACAGCTAGGTCAGAGCCTAGAAGACTGCCGGAATTAATGGAAAAAAAGTCAATGGACATTGGGGCAGGCCTCTGATAACCACATACTAAAGTTTAATATTGTCAATAGCTAGTAATATTGGCTGAAAAACAACAGGCTAGAGAAGAGGGCTTTTCCACCAGCCACCAGCTTTCAGTTCCTTCCTTTATTTAGACTGTCCTGCACCCAGGTACTTTTGCTCAGAGCTGTATCTGGCTGCTCAGCTTTATGGGTCTTTTATAGTGTTTATACTGTTTTTGAATGGAAGTGCAGAATGTATTAGTAGAATTACATGCACTTGCATACCATACATCCAAATGTAGTCTTTGCTTGTAAAGGAGGTGTCCATGAAAGAAATTTTTTAAATGTGTGATCTATGCATTAACACTAGAATAACCTGCCACTTGTCACATCACATAAATAAGATTAATTCAACATCCTTTGAAAGAATGGTCTAAATTATCTAAGATATATACATATACATTGCAGCAAAAACCCAAGACTGCTCTTTCTTACTAAGGATAATATACAGTTTTTCTTTATCTTAAAAGAAACATCCCTAGATGCACAAAGGAAACATACTGTCCTATTGTAACTGCATGGACAGAGGTGCCCAATTGTTATTTTCTTCATCACCTTCCCATTTTTTGTTCTGCCTATCTCCTCTAAATACTCTATAGCATAGACCTCACTTTCAGCACTGAAGTAATCATAACTTCAAACCAAAATATGAACTAGAGTCTGGCTACAGTTTATTTTTTATATTAACAGACTTAATGATAGGCATAAGTTCATTGCTGGTTTCCCTATCATTTTTTTAATGGAAGTATTCTAACTACTAACCTTGCTGACTTACATATGTATATGGAAATATACATATATATATATTATCACATAGTTCTTACAAAAAAAGCCTTGTGTTATTGCTCTCTTTTAATTCAACCAATTTCTCTTACCTTTCATACATTAGCAGGGACTTCTGTAATATTCTACAATGGTTTGGTAGCTGCAAATATTCCCATACATCCTGAGGAGAACTTTTCTAGGAACACCTGCTGAGCCATGGAGCTGCTCAAATGAGTTTTCCATTGGGAGGAAAAAAAAAGAAAATTTTATGGGAATATCATGACTTGACTGATTCTAGTGGTAAAGCATCAGAAAGAATTGGTTTCTTTTTGGTACTGTCATAATACTAATTTATTGATGTTTGATTAAATACATATTTATATGCTATATGCTCCTGTAAAAGTGAATGGTTTCTTCTCTATGAAAATATAGCAAGGGCCTCTTTTTTTTTTGCCCACAGAATTTTCACATCAGCAATTAAAATCTCATATTTTTTGAAACAGAGGTCTGAAGACCAGATCCCACTCTGACATGTCCCTGCAGGACAATTTGTTACCAGTTTAGTGACAGTTGTTTCAGACAGCTTTTTGATAGAGGGAAGAAATAGCAATCTTTCTTATGTGTTCTTTGGTATTGACAGATCACTTTCAGGTTCTTGCCTCCAGCAAAAATAATGTATCTCTGCCCTTTAAAATTATAACTACTATCCTGCAGCAATCTTTCTTGCGTCTGGTGCTATTTTCAATCTATTCACATTATCTGGATGACATAATTTTCCATGTTCAAGCTGCGAGACCACTGTTATACTCTTGAATTATTGTATTCCATAGTTTTAGCTGGTAGTAGTTTTCAGAGTTATGTTTAACAAGACTAAAAGAAACAAAGACAGAGTCCACATACTTTCATTTCCAAATGAAAATATTTCTGTTTCTGGGTAAATAAATATTTTATTTCTGTTGTTTGTTTCTTTGAGGAAGGAAAAACTGAAAAATTCTGAAAGCTGAAAAAGCTCCCATCTGGAACTTGGTAGACACTGCAGTCTTATGAACCACAACTTCCATTTTGGACATCCAATTAAGACACTTAAGTGCTAGGAAGTACCTCCAACACTGGTTTATAAACACAGGCTGAGTAAATAATCACTCTGTCCTTTTAAACACCGGTCCCTTGTAATGCAGAAGGAAAAAGCAGTTATTGCAACTGTAGGAATACTGTGCAGTATTTTAATAATTTTCATACATTTACATATAGAATTTAGAAATTGGCCATAAACTTTTCTATTTACATAAAAATATTTCATATCAATATGTTTCTGGGATAAGTGTATTCTTCTAAGGTCTCATAGGCTGCAGCATGCTATTAGGAAATACTGTATAACTGAGGTTTAAATATATGCTGTGCACAAATTAGATTATGTAATAGGAAAACAAACAGCATTAAGGGAATGAAAAATTACATTCTGAGTAGGATGAAGAAAACAAAAAACATTTTAAGTATTGATGGACATGAAGTCTGGTGAAAATAATATAACACTACTATAGAGTTTGTGATATCAATGCAATCATGCAATTTATGACACTAATTTCTTCTCAGTAAATTCTGTACAAAGGCAGACAGGTAATTTATGGCATCAGTAGTTTCGGGAGGAACTAGGTGCTGACTTAGTGGGATTAATCGCAGTTATACATTTTTAAAGAAAATGTTGGCTTCTCTTCATTCTTGCCATCGTTCTTCCTTGCACACATACTGCATATGGAAGATAATAATGTTGTAAAAGATAGTTTATAGCACAGAGAAGCATGTATGCCATCAGCCAAGTTTTATAGTGTCTGACAACATAGCCATTGATTTGATTGGCTCAGCCTCTGCTTTATAAAGAAAAATCTTTTTTTTTTTTTACCCATCTCAGTTCAAAAAACATGTAATGACTGTGAAGTTGGTGATATAAAACATGTTCTCATCTCAACAGGCAGCCTTCATTGTCTGAAAATGAGTATGTTGTGGAGAAATAAGATATAAAACTCACAAATGTGTAATATATGTCATTCTAGGTTGCAGATCCTTTGGGGATTTGTGAAATGCCACTGCTTTTCCACCTTCATAGCTGGGTTTAAGTTAATGACAGACTGACCTAGGATTTGCTAGTCATTCCACAGGAATGTTGTGGCTCCAGGTGTATTAAAGATGGAAAAACCAACCTACATTCACTGGTGATCTTTTCCCTTTTTTTAACAGCAATGTGTGTTTGCTTTTTTGAGACTGCTAACAGTGTCATAAATGCTTAATGCATTTGTAATTAGAGTATTAGAACCAGCTTGGAAAACTGAAGAAAATTAAAGACAGTAAAAAGCAGTTCATTTAGAATCTCAGGAGACTTTGGTGAGAAAAAAAAAAAAGATTACGTCTTTCTGGGTGAAATTACACAGTGTTCTTGAAGGGGAGTGAAAAGGAATTTGCTCCCCTGACTAACATGGTGACCCGTAGAGAAAAAATTCTGAAATTAAAATAAAAAATGGATAGGGGAGTAAAAGCTATGCATACTGTGAACGCATCAAATTGTCCTATGTTTGATAAATTTGCCATTTAGAAGAGTAAGCAGGCATTTGTATTTCATTTTGCAGATTAATTACTTCAGAACACTCAGGCTGTATGAGTTATCTTTCTCTCTTTCTGCTTTATAATTAAAAAATGAGGGGCTGGTGTGGGGCAAAAAGTGGGCAAAGCATGGGGACAGGCACGAAATACAGAATAAGGGTACTGTAGCAGAAGTAATGGTGTTATCAAAAGGCCTGGGCATATGGCCTGGGATATTCTATTATTTTGCCTGGGATATTTTATCTGGGATATTTCAAAACACGATGTGGGTCAATGCTAACCATGGTTACAGGCACTGCTCACAGAATAGTCATGTTATCACCCCTAGCCTAGGATGTGGCTCTGGTGATAAATAGTACGAGAGCTGTCATTAAGGAACCGTGGTGGGATGATACTGCATTAGCCACAAGATGAATTGCTATCACTGGCGTGCATTTAAAAGTTTGTATTTGGGCTTGTGTCACACACCTTTAACAAGTTCTGTGCAGAATAAATGGAGTTTGTTCCCTGCTCATAACTCTAAAGATTTTTAGTGAAAGTAGATTGCTACAGAGATTCCTTGGAAAAACCTGTAATGTACAAGATTATGTATGAATGAGGAAACATAATATTTTAATGAGAGATAACTCTAAAAACTAAGATAAAATCATGAACCAGAATTTAAATGCCATAAAATAATGGGTTTATACATATCTATACTTTGGCACTTAGTTTCATGTAGATCCCAGTTGTTCCACCAGATGCAAAAGATTTCAAAATTTGCACATATTTCATTCAGTTAGTGCCAATTAAATATGCAAAAAAAGCGCCTTAATCTTTGCATAATTTGCCTAACATTTAATACGTAGTTTATTGCTGCTCATTCTTCAATATGGTTAAGCCACAAAAGCGGTGTGATTTCACGGGAACAAAACTTTCAGAAATTCAGAATAATTTATTGCAATTAAAAGAGCTTTGTGTGATCTTTCACAGAACTAAAGAATGGAACATTTCCCATTAGAAAGAAAAACAGAAGTGAGGAAGTTTGAAAGGTAGAAAAAATAATTAGTGGCTTGTATTGCACTTAGTGGGACTCAGGAAAATTTAAAGGTGAGAAATGCCTAGGGCTTTGGAAGAAGAGTATGTAGAGAAGCAAGAAAAGGTAAGAGAAGAAGAGGCGGGGGGAAAAGTCAAGGAGGAAAGAAACTGATATTCTGTGGCCTAATTACTTTTAACACTGATAGTTCCAACCATCATCTAAGGATTCCAAGCAAATACTGTAACAGTTCAAAAATGCTAGATCCTTTCATATTAATTTCTACAAATATACCATGGTAAAGATCTTAAAGAAAATGAACCTTGTTTGTGATATTTGATTTATAAAATGTGCTACAAACTTTTAATTGAGCAAAGACAAGGATTTTGAGAATTTTTTTTTTTTTTTTTTTTTTCAAAATATGTGCTGGTTAGTGTTTTTGTTGCTGGTTGTTTGTTTTTTTTTTAATGTCCTGATCTTCCAAAGTTAATTTGTATAGTAAAAGAAATAGTAACTTTTAATTTTGCATAAGCTTAATCTTACTTGGAACCATCCCAAGAAGTTGTAGCATTCTTTAAAATAAAATTTGGACAGCTCAGATAGTCAGATTATGTTTTGTTGTTGATGTTTGTTTTGTGTTGTTGGGTTTTTTGTTTTGTTTGTTGTGGGGTTTTTTTGGTTTTTTATGTGGAGAAGCAAAAATGCCTACAAAACTGAAAGAACTAACAAACTGGGAAATGAGAGAGATTTTTTTTTTAAAAAAACCCCAAACTTCTGCCTCCACAATTGGAGTTAAGTTTCTTCACCAGAAAGTAATTTTTCAGTAGTGATTTACCTTTTTTGTTATAATTTGCTCTAGGAGGAAGCTTTTATTTTGACATGGAAAGAGAAATAAAGCATAGTCTGTGCTGTTGGACTAGTTAAATGGCTTTGCCTCTGCCTTAAACCCACATAGTCTTTGTTCTTTTTATTTTAACAGAAGACCAGTTTAAAATCACAATGGTAATTATTACTCAACAGGTGAAATATGACATTGTTATTTCAGAGGCATGGTTAAGAGTTATTTGATAATTGAGTTGTTTTTTTGGGAAAGTGAAGCCTGTTTTTGTAATTACTACCAAATAATATTTTTGCCTGGTGATTGATTAATTTTTGAAAAAGAAACATTTTAAGATATTTTGGGAAGTCACATGATCTTATTGTGATAGTTCTGTGGCAGCACAAGAGATATTTTTCCCCCTTTTTGGAGGCTAGAAACTTGACATGCTATTATGCTACAGCATATTTCCCTGGTTTCTGTGAAATGACATATGATGAACTGTACAGCTACAACATTGTTTTTAAAGTCAATTACTGACTCCCTAATATATTTATTTTCAGTTTTGGAGGCAAAAAGCAGGTTCTTTTTGAAAATAATCTGCGAAACTTGAGGTGTTTAAGGAATGAATGAAAATGTTTAGGCTGTTGGAAGAATCATTTCATAACATTTGATTTTTATTTTCATCAATGACCATACAATACTGCAAAGATAAATATTTACATATACAGAAAAGGAAAAGATTAGTTAGGATGCTGTCAAGTTCCCCTCTCTTTGACTTTTAGATCAAGGATCTTCCTTTGACTTTCAGGTCAAAGACAATGTCTAATATATTGTTGCTGTGTAGTCCTCTAAGATTATGAAATATAAATAATTCGTGGTAACCCAAGTATAAATAGTGAATGTTTTGTTCTAAAAGGATGTGCAAAGCCATCTTGAAAAGGCACAATCATTAAGCAATTAAACTATTTATAATGAACTAATTTTCACAAGAAATATATGCTTACTTGAGTCAGAATATTCATGCCTGTCTCTGATATTCAGCTCCCATTGAAATGGTCAAAAATTGAAAGGTTTTGATGTGGAAAAAGGTGAGAGAGAAGCTAAACGTAGCAGAAATTTTGCAAAAATAACTGAAACTATAGAATTCGGATTTTTCCCCTATGATGATGTATTTGGAATTAGTTTATTGACTAATCCAGCTGTACTGTGAAAGTCCTGTTTGCTTTGCTTGATGCTACTGCCTGTAGAATTTATATAATAAATGGAAATTTTCATTTTTCTTTAATGAAATTCTGCTTTTCATGGTTACAGAAACTGACATACTTACAAATCTCAAAAAACAGGGAGGGAAAAGAATCCTCTTTGTTCATATGTGTTTTTATCCTAGGGTTTCTAATTCAATCTTACAATACTTTTTCCCCCTTCTGATTAATGATTTTTTTACCTGAACTGTAATAGAAATCATAATCAATATCATTCCTGAGTGTGAGGAAAGATTACCCTTATTGTATCTATGAACGTTTGAGATGAATTGGGAAAATTCATGCTGTCATAAAAGTTTCAAATTTAGATCAGGGGTCCTAGGACACTTTTCTGTAAAAAAACACAGTGAAGAAGCCCATCAAAGACATCTTTTTATAGACATGTTGAAAAGAGACAGAAAAAGAGTGAATACTCTTGCGGCTCAGTAATTGATACTCTTTCACTTGGGCAGGAAACAAGTATGACAGAGCCAGTGACCTTTATATACCATTCTCCTAACCACTTATCCAAGTTTTTCCACCTCAAAAAAAAAAAAAAAAAAAAAAAAAAAAGAGTCTCTAAACAGAATGTAAGAGTAAAAAAGGAAAAACAAAAGAAATGCAGAAATGGAATTTTACACGAAATATAGCTGATGAATCAATTTATCATAATTTTGCATCTCATTTGGTAATGAAGAATGGGTTAGTGTATCACAGAATGGATGACAAGTTTACTAGTTGGATGCACAAACATAGTTTGCAGTGATTTACTCTACAAAGGATCTCAGAGTGTTGAGTAATAAGGGTTTGCTTCTGCTTCTTGGTTTTATTTTCAATTCCTTTTACACAGAAACCTAAATGGCTGCAGACTTCTCACAGAAGTGACTTGTGTATGTGGAAATGTTGGTCCACAAAGTTTGCTTAAACTTGTTCTTTAATTACTCCTCATCTAAAATACCAGCTGGTATTTTAAAAATGGTATAATTTCTTATTTTTCTAACAACAAATAAAAGCTTTTCTTTTTTCTTTTTTTTTTTTTTTTTTCCCTTTACCCCCTTTTTTCTTCTTTCTCTTCCATTGTCCTTTTCTTTTCCCTATAAACATAACATCTTCAGGGGTCTATCACTGGTCCTTTCACTGCTACAGCAGTGTGTGGTAATCAGGAAACATTTCACTGCAGCTCATTTCCCCTGAGTTGTGAGTAAGGTTTATAATTCCTGGATGCAAGTGTTTTTCGAGAGCCACTAAACAACTAAATACCTTTAATTGCTGACAGCAGCACAGCTACTCCAAGAGATCTTGTTGAAAGGTTTATTTGCCCCTGACATTGGTTAATGTAAGAACTTTTAACTTCCTTTGAGCCCTTCCACAACTCCCTCATGACCACAACTTGAGAAACAGTTGAGATATTTCTGTCTAGAATTTTAGCTTTAGAAACATTTGTGTTTCTAAAGTATAGAAGTGTATACAACTGTAAGTATAGAAGTATACATGCTCTGTTAATGCATGCAGATATACTTGGATTGAGTAAAGAGGACTAATTTGGCTGGCAGATCCATATGGCTTGCAGAGATAAAGCTTTTTATTGATTTATTTTTATTTATTTTTTTTTTTCCCCCAGAGAACAGAGGCAGAATGAGTTAGGACTAATAGATACTAGACTTCAGATATAAAGCTGTGTCTTGTCACAGAATGTCTTGAAATTTCTAGAGCAGTTTCTGATGGGGAAGCACAAGTTGGCAGTGAAATGGGCACACATCCCCAGATAGGGTGCAGAGCACCTCTTACCTGTGAATTTTGTCTGTTGCTAATTAGTTCTCACTGAAGTACAGATTAATCTGACTCACCTATCCTCCTCCAGTGAACACTAACCTAATCTGAAGAGTTTCAAGGGAGCAAAAAAGAAATAAAAGTAGATACGTGTGTGCTAGAGTTCCATTAGTTTCTCTTTGCTAGTAGCTTTCCTTTGTGATTTAAGTCTGGGGATCCTCTTAGAGTATACCTGTGTGCTTTTCAACATACTCCCTTTAAGAAATGTGATCTAGTTTTGTAGGGACAAAGATCCTGTAAACAGAAGATTAGTGGATTGCAGTTAAAGACTGTGAATAGGTTTCTTTCTGTATAATGTCCTAATGTGAAGAAAATATTCTCACCCCTTTAGCTGAAGTTTATGGAAGCAAAATCCCTCCATTATAGCCCAGACTACTAGTTTCTTCATCTGGAGCTAGTGCAAGGATTTCTGTGCTATACTGTGAGCAGTCGTTCATTGAAAAAGTAGACAAATAGGCCAACTCTATCTTTTCAACTGTTTTTCATTTTACATTTTGAAATTATACATCTTGAATTTTAAACTTTATTTTTCAATGGATTCCTTTTAATCCCAATGGCCATGGCCTGATTGGACATTTTATGACAGTTTAGGGAATGTTTTATGGTATAGCTACTAGTAACAGGTTTTTTTTTTTGTTTTTGTTTTTGTTTTTTGCTAGCTACTAGTATTATTTACTTATATTATTGGACTTTTTTCTGTGAATTTCCCAGGGCAATTGGGAATAGCACTAGAAATAATGTTTGATTTAGGGCTGGATGCACTTATTGTAATAGTTCTGTCAGTCTGACCCTAACTGTGCATTGTCATTTCAGAAATTAAAAATAATCAAATCACAAAAGGTGAGAAACTTAGATAAATAGGCAGTCCTGGTAATTTTAGCTCCATTGGTTCACTTGTCTCTAATGTAAATGTTTTAAATATGAACTGCTATCAGTTCCTGAAGAGAGCCAAAAAGTTGATGATTATACAAACAGTGCCATGAACTGGTAGAGGAGGGAAAAAACCAAACAGTCCTACTCTGACTTTAAAAAAAAATTCTTGTTATAGTCAGTGCTGACATTTAAAGTTTATGTGCCTGAATGAATATGCCACACATCATGCCTTGTGAAAAGCAAGCAATGTAGCATTTTATTAACTTTCTGTGACCCATCATTGCTTGATTTCAGTACACAAAAGTGTAATGAAATATGCACCAAGTGGACTAGAGAAGACAAAGCTTTAAAAGACAAATGAGAGAAGAACTTGTAACTGCAGTGGTATAAGAAGTCCTTTGTGGTAAAGGAAAAAAGTGAGCAAAAAAACCTATGGGAGATGAAGATCTTAAAGAAATTCCTGATGTAAGAAAGAAAGAGCCCCACAATGGAAGTGTAGGTAGGATTGCTCCCTGCACTTCTTCTGGAGCAGCCTTTTGCTTATTGGTTTATGATACTCATTAGGCTACACCATGTGGTCATAATCTTAGCTGCTGTGAGGAACAATCCTTTCAAAGAGCTAAATTCAGCGTCTTCACAAGTCCATACAAAGATTCCTTGCTCTTGATTACTGTTCATTTCTGTTTGAGTATTCAGGCTGGATTTGGAAGAGTTCCATTGTCTGATGATGTTTATGAAGTTTAAGGACATGAAAATTTAGCATTGCTTCGTCTAATGAACTGAATAGAAGGCTACAAAGAGCAAAGCAGGGAGGACATGTTTTTTCCCCCCTAATCTTGATACAGACTTCCCCACTGTAGCACAGAGCAATAGTTTAGCATGAGTCAAGTAACGATTATGGTGTTACTTTCTTGTCTAATTCACGGGGCTGTTATGAACACTAATCAAACTATCTTTTTAAATGCTTTGGTGGACTATAGTTCTTTATAAAAGAAAATAATGTATTAATCATTGCTTTTCTGCATCTGGCCTTCTTAGTGGGTGTAAAAGCATCTGCCTAAGCATCTGCCTTGTATTGCAGATGGCCTCTGGTGACACAAAAAGGGACAGGTAAAGCAGCAGTTAGTAAAATCTTTTTATTCTATTTTATTTTATTTTTTACTACATAGATGTTTCTTTTTACAGATTCTTACACTGAGTTTTCCTCTGTTGCCTTGAGAAAAGTGCTTGGCATCTTTTCTTTCTAGGGATCCTCCAGCTGCTATGTGTCTGAACCTGGTGCTTGAATCATGGCAGAGAAAGGTCAAACTCAGATACTCTGAACCCAGCTCAGAGCCAGGGCAGGCAACACTTGTGACTGTATTTTGCCTTGGATTTTCAAACTTTCTGCTTGTGTAATGAATCTACATGTTTTGGAGAAATCAAGGATTTCAAATTTATTGGCCATTTTTCAAAGTAGCTGATTTTCTGTTGAATACCTCCACAAAGTTTGCTGGATTTACAGTGGCTCTGTCAGCAAATTGCAACACCCGCTGAGAGGTGTTGAAAATCTGCCCAACAATTAAGGTACCTGAATGGGATCTCTAGAACCTTGAAATGCCAGAATTACAGACTACAAGAAAAATGCATCATTCCTTACGTGGCATTGTGTTACTCCCTTGGTGTTTTGTAATAATAATGTTAATAGCTGCTGTAGAACCCAGCCATGTGAAAGCTGTGGTTTCAGCATTAATTGTGGTTAAACAAAGAATTTTAGTGTAAACCATTGAGAATTGTCTTCAGTAAATTACACTCAGGAGCTATTTATCTCTTTAGCTCTCCCTGGCCACTGGCAGCCAACTTACTTCCCATCTGCTGCTTTCCATGGATGAAGGCTGCTCTCAGTTTCTAGGAAGCTAAATAAGGCTTTTGGTGAAATCATCTGTAAAGTGCAGGAGAGGTCTTCTTAAATGGCTACACAGGGGAGCTGCTAAAGCATGATCAAATTTTGGTAAAGAATAGACAGAAAGTCCCGAAGGTTAGTATTGTCAGCCATCCTTAAATCTGAATATTTATGTGTAATGAATGAAGAAGAACAACTATCCAAGATTTATAAGCACAGTAATTAAGTCATGCACACAGTCAGTTGTTGGTGTGCAGATTAATAATCTCACTTTCTAAGTATTCAAAGTTGCAATGAATTAAGAAAGAACTGAGGAACTGAAAAGCACCATAGCCTTGCCAAACCACCTGAGCATAAGATTATTTCCAATACAGTATCAAACTATTATTACATATGACTCGGATATATCCCCACCTTGGGGCTCATTCTTAATGTATGTTCGTAGAAGAGGGGTTTTTTATGTTAGATATAAAGGACAACTAAGTAGAACTGTTCATATGTTATAGCTTGATTCGTCTTTACTTCTGCGTTATTATTTTCTGTTTTCCATCATATTTTGTTATAAAGCCTTTATTTCCTATGCTTACTTCCTTTTCCTTCAAGGCATTGCAAAGTTTTCTCTTTCTTTCTCTCCTCTGTCACTTCTGACAGCTATATGCCTTTTTAACACACTTCTGATGTTTTTCCATAATGGTCTCACAGGCTGGCAACAAGGTAAGGAAGAAGCTTCTTTGAAGAAACACTGAGGACACCTCAGCCTTTGCTTAGTGATGCAGAACTGAGGAATTCTTAGTAGATGTCGGCCTGAATCCAAAAGTAGTATAATTTGCTTTCCAAATCAAAATGCTTGTAGGTATATTTGAAGGAAATGTGAAGTTAGGCTTTGCCTTAGGAGAAGAAAATATGCAAGATGAATATGCAAAAATTGTTGGGATTTTTTTCTTGTGTAACCAAGAAATTATTTTTTTCATGGCTATATATGAAAATGGTAGACTTTCAGGTATACCAAAGGACTGTACTTGGGAATCATCCTCCCACTGAACAAAATGGGGAGCTTTCCTTCCATGGATTCTGTTAGATGTGGAAGTTACTGTATTACATGCATATTTTGCCAGAACTACAGTAAAATAAGGGCTTGACAAATTAGCTTCCCATCCTTAACCATTTCAGCATGTGCATAACTTTACTCACATGAGTAATTCCATTCAATGTTATAAAACATTTGCATCCCCAGGACTTCATAAAGTATTTGTTTATATTTCCTGCATGAAGAAACACTGTCAGCTACTTCACATTCCCTCTAAAGTCTGCCATGAAAATCTATTCTCTTTGAAGGTCGCTAGTAGAACTTTTACAAAATTCTAGACTCTCAACAATAAACAGCATAAATACCCACAAAATGATTTATGCCATCTTAAAATCCCATGGCATTGACGAATAAGCTACACAAAGGCACACGAAAATGATTTATGTCTCTTAAATTCCCCCTGGTAAGAGAGTAAGAAGGAAAAATGGAAAATTCAGGCACTTCCCCTTGAGTGTAAATGTTCACTAGAGCAGGGAGAAACATGGTCAATTTTGAAAATGTTTCTGTTTAAAATTGGTGAAAGATTTTCTTTTTCACTTTCCTACAGACACACATTTTTCTAAGTATAAGTTTTTAAGTTACTTCTGGTAAACAGTTGCCTCCATAGCTATCACGAATATCAGTGAAAGTTTGCAGGTATAAAAAAGTAGATGTATATCAGCCATTCACAGGACTTAAAATTTCCTTCTCACCTACATCTAAAACACAGCAATAACCTTTCTTCAATAAGTATTTGTGCAATATTACGTTTCTGAAATTATCTCCGACGTACTCACAATTTAGAACTGAATATAGCAAATTTGGGAATCTGACAAACATTTTGTTGCGTTTTAATCTAGAGTCACATTAGAATACATTAGTCAAAAATGAATCTAAAAATATAATTAAGAATTTAATACAGTCCTTCAGGAATTGAAACAATACTTTAAGTTATCCATTTTTAGCTGTTTTATCATCTTATGACTATTCCTACAATTCATTGAATAATTTTTCTGCTTGCTGTTAACTTTTTTACAGAATTTTACTTTTTTTTTTTTTTTTAATACGGGTTTTGCCACTTTCATATTTTTACTTTTCCAGAGGGCTACTAGCAGTAAGTGTCTGAACTTTGAAATAAGTCTCATCTTAGATGAGATACTCTACATTTTAGTAATCCATTCTTTTCCTCTAAGACTTGCTCATTCCAAAATGTAGTATCCAAGAATGGTGATTTTTCCAGAAGTTTTGTAACTGCATCCAAGTCTGCTCTGTAATTCAGGCTCATTCTTAAATTAATGTGTTTTAAATATATCTTTAACTATCATCTGGGGAAATTCAAGTGTATTTTCAGACAGCTGAAAACTCATGCAAACTCAATGATCAGAAATCAAAGAGTCAGTCTTAAAGGTCAACACTCTTTACTTGGATAGACTCCTATGTAGGGTTATTAGGATTTCAGTAGAGCTATGCAAATGAGTGCCACACGTGGATCTGGCATTCATTCTTTCCTTTAATCAGTATTTCTAACAGATGATCTGTTAACAGAATATTATTAAACATTAGTCTTTTCAAGTACTCATTACCTTTCTACCAGAAAGGGAACTTTTCATAGCACAATGAATAATACACCTGCTTTTAGCAGTAATTGCTTTGGTGCTGTGTGCGTATGAGAATGAGGTGTACCAGCCTGCCAGAATATAAATAGGGTGAGATGCATGGGGCACCTGTTATATTGTGGAGTTGTAATTAATAACCAGCAAACAATTGCTGAGCATTAGGTTAGGCAAGGTGAGCAGTAAACTAGGTCCATGACTGATAGCAGACAACTACTGAAATTAATTTTTAGCAAGACTGCCATTGAAAATGTGTCTGAAATGGAAATAGTCGGTATTGTTTGACTAACCTAGTTTTTACAGATTATAAATGATCTTAAATTAGTTTGCACATTTTAGTTAAACTAAAAATGGAAGGCACAAGTGAAACTTGCAAAACATCACCCTGGACCTGACTGAATCTACATCATTGGCTAATGGGTTGTGTCCTATGATTATTTCTTTTTTCTTTCTTCCCCTGTGAGTATTGTACAAGGTACTAGTAAGTACTTTAGGCAGGTTACAGAACAAGATGGATGAATTGCCAGATTTAGTTTGGAAAATCCTATATAGCAATCAATCCCTCTTCTCAACACCACCTGTCCTCCTTTTTAGCTTAGTTATTTAAGTTAAAAAAAGAAGTCTGTTTACATTTTGAGAAACTGTAAATCATACAATGTCTATTTACATTATTTAAAAAAATATTAGAATATTGAATTGTTAAATTTTCCATGCAAGTGTGAACTACTTCAGTAACTACTCACTAATACATGTACAGCATTCAGCTATTATATATACCTTCAGTATGTGTTACATGTTAAATCTATATCAGTGAATTTATATTGTTTTCTATGATCATCTTAATCTGTGCAAATGTGATACAGCATCTTTTAACTTAAAACTGTTGTATTTTTCCTGACTGTAAGAAAATATTTGAATTCCACTATCAGAATCAAAGTTGATTTAATAATTTTTTCAGTATTAGAAATTGAGTATTCTCATTCTATACTGTAAAAAATGTTTTATAAGTAGTTAGTAAATAAATAGATTAGGCTATCCAATAGGCTAGACATTCTCTTTATAACATGATTATTAGATTTTTTAATATTGAAAAGCAGAAACTATGTACAATAATATAGTGAATATAAGTCTCAAAGTATGCAACAACTATCTGAAATTCATGGCTACAGACTATAGTACAGGGTTACAAATCATAACTAAATGAGACCAGTTATATTTAGACTATGTCAATAAAATGATTTTCAAAAACAAGGAGCTCTGTAAAGGAACTGAAGCTTCAAGTTTTAGAGTATGGATCGTTGTCTGACTTTAATGACTAGGGAGGAACGTGCCAGTGAGCTGTTCCAGATTACCTCCTGTGAAATAGCCAGGATGAAACACCAATACCTTTGTTCTTAAAAACACAGAAATGGGAGGGACATTTGGAGTTACTCAGTTCAGTCTCCTTGGTTTTGTTGGCAACCCATGTATATTATTTCCTTTGTAACTTTATTATTTAGATTAACTAAAATCTCCTGTGCTCCTATATTTAAATCTTGAAACCTCTTGATATCTGAGCAAGATAAATATATGCAGCAGTAAGAGGAGGACCATGTAGGGTTACATTGAAGGTCAGCTAGAGCTATATTCATTATAACCCTCAGCTAGCCAGTTGTCTGATAGCTGTTAGCAATTAGCAAGTACTAGCAGAAAAATGTCTGGTAATTACCTTTTGTTTCACACAGTATTTATACTCTCAAATTGGTAATTGAGCAGCACTCAAACATGGCACAATTCCCTATTGTAAGACATCACAATCCACTCCTTGACTAGAGATTTTCCTCTACCCCTCAACCTGCTAAAGCTGAAGAAGAAGAAAAATATTGCCTGACATTGCTTTGCATGTATTGCATAAGAAGTGTTATATATCCAGTTATCCCTACTGTATATTTTGAATGCTGGTCTATCCTCTGGCCTTTTCACAAACAAATTGAAGGTGAAATGCATGCATTTATTTCTATAATGACAATGTAATGGGTGAAGTTAAATATGCCAGTTTTAGACTGCCTGACAGCTTGGTGCTACACCTGAGTATCCCACCATTGCCTCTTCTTTCACAGTTATTTCCTCCACCATTATCTTCCCATTGGCTTAACCACAATAACTCACTAGCCTAGGAAAAAAATAAAATGTTTTTTGAGTTCCAATGGGTTGGGAGGTTTTATCAGCCTGCAGATAGTTGTGATAGATGGTGACACCTGACTGTGTACAGAAAACAGGGTTGAAATCGCTGGCCAAGAGGCAGAGGAAGTCTTTGCTATTAAGAGGATACTTCGAGGTTGAAATTAGATTCCTTTTGATTTGGTTCCTTAGAAAAATATTATTTTCTCTTTTGCTAAAATTCTAAATTTGGAGCCCATGACATTATGCAATTGTGTAGACAATAAATAGAGAAAGCAGTTTGCTCAGGTGGAAACTCCTCTGCTTTCATGTGTCTTTCTTTCCGTTGTCTATAGCAGGATCCTAGATTCCTTCCTTGGGCACTTCACTTACGTGCCTAACGTTAGATGAGATAAAGGTAGACCTTTGTATTCAACCTGTGTTTGACTACCAATTATGGTTATTATATATCTTTGAGATACACCTGTCACTTTTCCCTTGATTACATCCTCTGGCAATCATTTAAAGCAGTTTTATTAAAACTGTTCATATATACCTACAGCCATGGATAAATTGGCTTGAACGCACTTGCAGTATAATTTTTAGAATCCTGCTATTACAGACTGTAGAAGGGCTATTAAACTCTGTGGTAGACTGAAACGTACATCTCAGCTTGAAAAGGAATTTATTTAGTTTTACAACATAAGTAAAATGCAAGTTTTGGAAATAAAGATAGAAAAGTAAGCCAAAGTCCAGCTTCATGGGCATATAAAAAAGTGTTGAGAAGATCTAAACCATTTAAATCTTCCAGTATGTTGACAGAGCCTAGGTATAACCTTGTCAAACAACACAAGACAGAAGTAGATATCCAGTGGTTAACTAGGGTCACAGGCATTTTCTGAGATTCATTAGATCCTTTCATAGTTCTATATTCTTCTTGGTCCTTTGAGTAGAATCAGACCTCGAGGTATGTTCCTATGATCACTAAAATGTACAAGTGGAAAGTGAGGGACCTCAAAAAGGAAGTCACATCAGGCAACTGCTATATGATAAACAAAAAGAAGTACTGAAAATAGGGATATGCATTAAATGCCAACTTCTTTCCCAGATTTAGGGACCTTTCAGTGTTCATGTTCATGAACACTCTTTGGAGTTAATTTACTGAACCATTTCAAAAACATATAGGTAAATAAGAAGAGGAAATATGGAATAAATCGACATTGGCATATGATGTTGCCTTCCTCTCCATTTTATGCAAGAGCACAGTACAAATCCTCTGCGCAGCCTGGAGGACTTCTAGGGCATTTCTTTCAGAAATAAACTCTTGTAAAATAGCTGAAGAAGTTCTCCTTTGTACAAAATAGTAAAGTATGTGTTGGGCCCAAAAGAGCAAGATTCTGCAGCACACTGAATTTGGGCACTGCCTGAAGAAGTGGCCAGGTTGGATGAGGCTTTAAGCAACCTGATCTAGCGGAAGATGTCCCTGCTCATGGCAAGGGTGTTGGAACTAGATGATCTTTAAGGTCCCTTCCAACCCAAACCATTCTATGATTCTATGAAATTGTTGGTCTGTCATTATTAAGTGAATGTCTCAGTTCTTGGGCTAGTCAGCTGTGCTCATGTTTGCTTGGTCCCTCCCACCCTCTTAATGTTTAAGTCTTCCACAAAATATTGTGACACTGCCACCCT
>NW_010302998.1:71042-112636 GCF_000700745.2 Antrostomus carolinensis | reverse complement strand
ATTTTATTTTTTCCAAGTAGCCCACAGACTGCTGGCTGGACCATTCTCCTGAGCTGTTAGGCTCTTCCATATCCTAGATATCTGCTTCCCACCATCAAACGCTGTATAATTAGCCCAGGGTTAATACATCAGCTACCCAGAAAATTGCATTTTATGCCATCTTTGGGCTGATGAAATTCAAATTTCCCTCCTAAAAGTGTCCTAACCACAAATCTATAAGCTAAATTAGTGTAGGAATATTTCTCACTTTCACTGATGAAGTTTGCCACTATACTGAAAGAAGCAGTATGCTGAAAAAGCATCATGCTGAAAAAGCACAGGATAAGAAAAAAATATTTTAGTTTGCTTTTGGACACAAAATCAGCGGTAGTTAGGTGCTCAACACTGAGGTTTTCATTTCATCTTATCATTGAGTATAACAAATAAAAGAGAAGATCTTTACTAATTCCTTTACTATTCAGATTTTATGAGTGCTTATAATGAAAAACTCTTCTGGTGCTAATGTTTTTGTGATTAATGTATCCATGGAAATCTGATGGTAAGTTAAGTATCTAGAAATATTGAGTTATTTATTTTTCATGATGAGGTTTGTTTTTATTTTAGAAATGCAGACCGCAACTGAAAGGTAAGGACAAATCTAGATGAGAAAAAAAGATGAGCAGAAGCTAGTTAAGAAGAAATTATAATAATTGCATTGAACAGAATCTAATTAAGAGCGCAAGTAAAGATGGTGTTCATTGATTCTTGTGATGATAATGTAATAACAATCTACTTGTGATATGTAGCCTTGTTACTTTACGAAATATGAATGGAGTTCACAGAACCTGTTTAAGCCAGTGCAATATTAGCTGAGTCCACTATTTAATTAATTGTTTCATAATAAATGGGCCCCTTGTTTACAGTAATATTTTAATTCTAATTTATCTTCACAATCTAAAAAAGTGTTTAATTGCTTTAATGATATTAGCTGTCTCAGTCTTTATTACAACACTGGACATAATTACCCTGTTTTAAAGTAATTTATAGACCTCATTAACACTCTTGCCTCTCTGCTGTGATTAAAAATCTCCTAAGAATTGAAATCTCTCTGAACAGGAAGAGAGTTATTGTGATTTATTGTTCGCCATTGCTGCAATGAGCACAAAGCTGATTTATTATGTCTGTTCTTTGCTAAGGTGACTAGAATTGGACTTGGGCAAGGGGAAGGCAGGAGCTCTTGTTGAAGCAGTTTACTCCTCTCCATCACAAGAGTTGCAGTTTAATATGGGTCCTGTCATTTGCTTCCACAAGAGCATGAAGAAATCTCTGGTGAATAAAACCTACAGCAATAACTAGCTTGAAAAATCTCACCTTTGCCAAATAGAAAGCAATTGTAGTCCTTTATTGGAAATAAAACGCCTGACAAACTAGCTTAAAGGACTCAATAAGGTGATATTAGGATGGTTTTTACATACAGAATATTTGCAGTTGTGGGAAACCTTGGATTTATGGATTAGATAGAAAAAGTCTGTTGTTTATATACCATTTATGTTTTGCCTGTTTGTAGAAGGGAATTTATAACTTTAATTTATTTAAAAATGCAAATAAAACACTACAAAGAAACTGACTGAATAGGTCAAAACCAGAACCTTGTAAAATCTACTGCCATCTCTACCTTATCCTCTCAGTGGCTATGTAATTCTGAACATTTTAAGAACAATCTATTCCTAAACAGAAACAAAAATAAAGCTGAGGATGTTACTGTTAATCTACTGACATTTGCACACGTGGGAGATTCCTATTCTGGTTGTTCAATACACATGAAGTTTGTGAAGTAAATAGAAGAGTGGGGCCACCAGCTGGCTCTACTGATGGATGGAGATGGCATATCCTCTGCTTGGGGCCAATACAGAGATTTCTTCCACAAAATGGAGAACATCCAGAGTAAGAGAAATACAGCCACTGTTTAGCATGGGGTCTTTTCACAGACCTGAATGCTGCAGATTTGCTGTTGTACACAAAATATACACTTTGCATCCCCTGAAAGCACTGGGGTATTCTGCTCTTCACTGCTGTGCAAAATACATGGTTTTAGGAGGCTGCTAACTTTTGTATTCCTGAAAATATCTTCCCTGTTTCCGTTGTTCTCGAATGACTTAATAAAGGTGGATTATTTCTGCCTAGAAACTGTGTTATTCCTGCAGAGATAGCCCATCTGAGCCTCTGCTTCTCCCCTGTGACAGCAGTCATGGTGGGAAGGTTTCATAGCCCTTTGGGAAATACAGGCCAGGGGAGACCTTGTTGCCCATGGGCTTCCACTGCTTTCCATAATTCACAGAATTTAGCGCTACATAATAAACTCAAAGACTAAATACTCATAAATAACTTCAATTGAATCTTCACCTGTTCAGACTAATAAATGCTATTCAGCTATATTTTTAACATGATATTGCATTGATCTTGATGTAGTTCTCTGGAACTATTTATGAGAATAAACAAATCATTTAAAAATTGGTTTTGAGCACATAGTTGTCTGGTTTTCCTTACTCTTGCTATGAATATGAATATATTTACTCTGCAAAGCAATATACATTGCAAATGAATTATCCAATGGAAAACAGAATTCCATAGAGGGTAAAAATTAAAATTTTATGATTGCTGATGAAGCATGAATTTCTTGTTGTTGATTAAACTGTCAGCCAATTTATAGTGAGTTCCTATTTTTATGAAACTGATAATTTCAATGCAATATAAATACTGATATTGTAGACCATTGCATATCTGGTTCCATTCCATTAAAACTACATTATTGGTAGCATCAGTTTACAGTGAACCTTAGTTTTTAGATTACAATTTTTGAAGAGAATATATATCTTGTACACTGTAAAATGTAGTTTACTTCTCCATACTTTTAAGGAAAGAAAAATAACTGCAGGTGTATTGTACTTTCATCCTTTAATAGTCACCTTTAATCTGTGAGATTTTCAGATCAGTGAAACATTTTGGAGGGCAGAGAGTTTGAACTTAATAGCTGGTAGCAATTGAAAAGAGTTTTATGAAAAGTTCAGTTGTTCAGATGTCAAGTATTGACTTTTTTGTGATACAAGATATTATTATTTATTGATTCTCCTTTTTCCTCTGAACTTTTCTTCCTATTTTTCTGTATTTGGAAGTTACTATTTACACCTCAAGTATATGTATCATTCTGAGAATACCACTTTCCCTTGAAAAAATTTTTGAGAGCAATAGCATATGCACATAAAGTCAGAGGTCTAGGTTTGTCCACGCAAGGACTCCATTTATTAATGATACCAGATGAGTAAGATGGTAGTGTGTCAGTAAAAAGATGACAGTCAATAGAATAGTTGTGTGACTAGGTAGAAGGACAGCTGCAGAGGCTAAGCACTCTTCAGTAGTATGGCAGGAGAATATCCCGGGTGGCAATGATGAACATAGTGAATTTTATAAAACTTTTGCCTAAGGAACTAGTGAAGGGGAATGTGGGAAAAGAATTCGAGGACAAGTGTAGGCCTTCTTAAAATGACCTCTGCTATGTAATGGTAGTTATTTTATAAATTCCAAATCTCTCCTGGTTAATAGTATGAATCACATAAATGAACAGTGCAGCTTAACTCGATTCATATATAAACCAGCTCCAGATGAGGTATTCATCACTATCTTACTTAGAACAACAGATATTTTTTGCTCATGCATGATTTATATTTATTCCCCATGAGGTTTTATTAATTTACCAGGATAGTTTCTGTTACATTTAGACATACTTTTTCTATTTAATCAGTGTGAAACTTTTAACACCATGAGAAATGCTTCATTTATATGTTATTAAAAGTATAGTGTTTGCTGAATGATTAAATACATGCTTAAAGTAAAAAGAGGAAAAAAAGGTATGAATTACTTAAACTAAGATGGTTTGGATCACCAATAAAGACTGTGGGTGAAGACTGTACTAACTATTCTGATCATCACAATCTAATCTTTCCAAAAGATAATTCAAGTACTCAGTAAATACACTGATTACAATCTTTCTCCCAGTAGAAATCTAATTAATTATTTGCTTGACAACAATAGGCAATGCACAGACCTAGTGTTATAGATGTGTTCTGCCCTGAAGAATTTGCAGACTGAAGAGGATAACTACTGAGAATAGGAAGCAGTAATATTCTCATATTACAGGGAGGAACTGAAATACTCTTTTCTTGATATAGCTAAGGTCACCAATGTCAGTGCAGAAATCAAAAACTGAAATGTGTTTTCCCAAATTCTCCTTCAGGTGTTCTAAGCACAGAAAATACTTTTATTCTTTATTCACAGTATAGACTAACAGTTTCAGGTTTAGGATTTTTCTCTTCAACCACTAAAGCCTAGTGGTTGGTTTTCTTTCTTAAAACCTTATGTATAAATAGTGCTGCTGAACAGTCCCAGTTTCTCCCGAAGTTAATAGAAATAACAGCATTCAACCCAACAGAAAACTCATTAAGTGTAACATTCACAGTCTAGTTTCAAAAGACCTTTGGAAGTACATATACTCTAGAAAAAAATACCACACCTTTGGATGAGTATTCAAGTTCTGACTGACACCTGATGAAGTCTTACCTTTTTTTGGTCCCAATGTTATACCCAAAGAGTGATTGACTGGAAAGACAAGTCTTTAGGAAAAGAGAAAAAGAGAGACAGCTATTTACAGATTTTTTGCAACTTTTATACAAAGACTACTTTCACTGAGATTAGCATATTTTCTCTAGGTTTAGATGAATCTAAGAAAATCAAACTATTCCAATGTAACTGATATCTATCTGAACTCGTCTCTTGATCCTAATTCCTACACTCTCTAGCTTATTTTAAGACATTCAACAGTGTCATCAGCTGAATTTTTAAAATTCTTTAAAGGTAATTTTAAAGCAACAGAAAATAAATGGTAAAAAATGGAAGAAAAATATGACTTCAAACATCTTCAAAATACTTAGCTTTAGCAAACAGGAGAACATGTCATGCCATGGTCAGAAGCCAGTTTCCAAGAGGAATACTTTTGTGAAAAGTTCTGCTACACTTTTTTTTTACTGTTGGCTTTGTCAGACTACTTCAAACTACTTCAGGTTAACTCAAGAATATTTTATTCTTTAAGCATACTATGGTATTGTCGACTTCATGTAATACTTCAAATCTATGTTTAATTTATCTTCTAAGTAGCCAGACTGATGTGTAGATGTGATGCTTAGGGAAATAGTTGAGTGGTGGACTTGACAGTGTTAGGTTTATGGTTGGACTCAAAGGTCTTTTCTAACAAAAACGATTCGATGATTCTTTGTGCATAAATGCCATGAGCACTGGGAACAGGTAAAGAAAAGGAGCAGGGGCAACACAGTGCATTATCTCCCAAAGACAGTAGAGCTTGCCAATTTTTTTTTTCAGTCAAGACTGCTTTTCAGTCTTTTTTTTTTTTTCCTAAGGCTATTTTTTAGTTGAAAAGTTTACTTTCTGTAGGTTTCTGTTGGCAAAAGAACTGAATACAGAAAAGCACACAAAAATACAGTTCTGATGAAAGACATTTTTGTGTCACATAAGCATCTGAGCATAAAGTAACCTTCCATTAAGAGTTCTAGTAAACTTTTGAATAAGAATGAACTCATACAGCCTGATAAATATGTGTGTGTGTGTGTGTGTATATATATATATATATATATATGAAGACATATAATTAGAGAAATGGTAAATGAAGAGCCTTATTCTGGCCATTTTCAAAAGTATTTACTCTTAGACCTACCTGTTTCAGTTTTCAGAGTGAGTGTTTTCTATTTGCAACACGGTGAGTGCTTTTTAACTGCTGTATGTTCCTGCCAGAAGCAGTGCAGATGACATAAGTAGCAGTTTACATGGGAAGAAAACTTGGAAACTGTCACCAATCTCCTGTCTGTTTGCTTATTGTTTTTGCAGTATTTGTACAAGCTTTTGGCTTGAAGACTACATTTTGACATGCATTGACAAGCTTGGGGATCTTTTTATTTTTTTCTGCTGCAGCAGAAAAAGAAGTGAAAGTGCTTATTTTGGTCAAAACAGGAATCACCGTTTGGACAGGCACATCTGAAGTAGGAGAAAAAATTATCGGATGAACACACAAAGTTGGAGAGATGGAAAGAAATTAATCTGGATATCTTGAATCTAAACATTAGTCTTTTTCTTCTCGTTTAATAGGAATACTCTAAGAACTGGCTTTTCCTGCATTGGAGAAACAGGTTGAGATAAGAATGATAAAGGCTCATAAGGTAAAGGTACAGAAAGAAAGGGTAATTAGTCAAACTGTAGGACCTCTTGGAACTGGGATATCTAAAGAATGGATAAAGAGCTGGTTTGGGAACTATCATACATAGTAATCTTAATTTGTCTATATCTCAGTTTTCTTGCTTTCTCTCTTTTTTAATGCTTATTTTAGGCTAAGAAAAATGTTAGTCTAATATATTCATATAGAGTGAAACCCTGTGAGGCCCTGATTGTATGTTTGTGTTATAGTCACTTGAGTAAAAAATCTTAAAAAAACCCAGCTAGATGTGTAGGGATGTTGAATTGCTGACGATAGTGAAATAATTTGGGAAGCATGAAAAAGCATTAAAACCCTGAAGTGGAATTCCAAATCTTGCTCTTTTGAGCTATAAATGATACAGAAGATATGAGGAAAAACAATTGTCTCCTAGGGAATTATTTAATAAACTAATTATTTGTTATGAACCTGTGCACTGAACTGATTCCAGATAGCTTTTAAGAGATGTTTTTTTTCTTCATAATTTTCTTCCAGATTTAAGAAGGGATTTCTAGAAACATAAAAAAAAAAGAACCCCAAACTAAAAAACCCTCCTCAGAGCATAACATAGCATCATTCAAAATGTTGAAAAATTGCTTACATCTACCAATAACATTTAATTTTACAAGCTGAAGACTTTTTAACACAAAATCAATGAAGGTTGTGTGTCCTTAGATGTTTTTCAGGGTATATGGCAATGATTCCCCAGTTTTTTGAGTAGTAAGATACCAGGCAAATGTTGCAGGCCTCAGTTCAGGTAATTATGGTAGCTTCCTCTGCCATGTAGGTGGGAAAGCACTCTCTGTTTCAAGTCACAGTAGCCAGGCAGTACCATTCTCAGTTTCCAAAGATCCTACAAGTACAGGAAACACATCTGCCTGCTTCAGAATGAAATTTTCATTATACACACTTTTATTTGCTTGTAAACTTATACACAGATAGGCAGACTTATGCAAAACATGTTCTTTTTGTCAGTGAGTGGATAGTAAATTGTAATGCCATCAGTGTTACTGAATAGTCCATTCAATTTCAAATTCCTTTTCGGGTATGCTTAGGAGTGTGTCCTATTCCATGCAGTGTTTTGTAGCTGTCATGAACTTATTCTGATTTTTTTACATTATTGAGTGAATTAATTGAAACATCTATGATTCTCTGATGAGGCACAACCATTTCTGAGTGATGTGTGAAGAGGAAAGTACAATAAATTCTCATTATAGAAAAAAGCCTTATAATACACCTGAGCAAAAATAAACTGGAACATAGTTCTACAACAGAAATTAACAGTCTCTATTGGTTTCAATGAGCTTTGAATCAGATGCAAAGATAAAATCTACCCTATAATTGCAAGTGGAGCTAGGGCTTCATCAGATTTTCCACTGCTATTGCTGTGAGTGGTGAGCATGCCCTGATATCATAATATATCTATGGAAAGGAGTGAAAAAGAAGGAAATTTAAGGCGGGGAGAAATCTAATGTAGAAAAATATTAGAAATAATAACAAAATGCCATGTGGGTTTCCTGCTGCTAACTTTGAGTCTTGAAAGAGGAGGGACCAGGAATACAAATTGGTTTGTGACATGACTGGACTGATAATATATGAAATATCTAAGCTCTTATTTGCCATTTACATGCTGAAAGATGAGAACATTTGCTAATACAAACAGTGAAGGCATGGGTATGAAACTGCTTCAAATGGCTTAAGAATCAATGCAGCCTAGTTAGTTTCTTTGCTGTAAAAAGTTAAATGGCTATTAGGAATCAATCTGTTAGATAAATCTCTGTGAACTGAAACTTACACAAGCTCCATAAACAAGAAAAGAACAAGGGTCAGAGAGACTCAAAGCAAATTACAAACTAGGGAAGATGGCTGAAAGATCTGCTCATGGAAGTGTTCATGGCAGAGGAACATAAAAAGTGAGAATAAAGAGCTGATGGCCTGGAAGGGAGGATGCCATCATGTGGTGAGCATGACTAGAGTGAGCTTGAGCTACCGAATAAAGCCCATCTCTCATGGGTGAAACTACAAGATTTTGTGACATTTTTAAAAAAATAGTATTCTGGATAATGATCACCAAAATTTGGACAAAAAAACAGAAGTCCTTGCAGAACAAATGGTCATTTAGATTTGCGTAGCTGTCACTTTAGAAATAAGTAAATCTCAGCAGGCATGGAAACGAGGGATGGTTGCCAAGCTGAGCTGCAGGAGGTTGATCCAGATGGTAGAATTAAAGTTGATTCCTAAGCTCCTTTTGTTCATCTTACCTCTTCCGTTTTCACTTACTGAGCTTGGCAAGTATTTCCCATTTCTTCTTCACTAGCATTACTCCATGTGCTGTTATTACTCTGTAACAAGCTACAGCCTGGCAGGTGGGAACTTCTGGGAACTTCAAGTCCTGGGCATGAGGTAGCAGGGACAGCTAGTTGCAACTGGGCTTGGGAGAAGAGGCTATAGAAGTCTATGCCCAGGCACTAATTTCTCAGATATTTTTGATCGTTCTTTACCTTTTCTATTATGACATCTGATATGCTTAACCCTGCCTTGCCATTGCTCTCTCATGAAGAATGTCTCATTTTCAGCTGCAAACCTTCTTCTCTGTTCTCAGGTCCCACTTTTTTCTCCTGGTGCTGCCCCCAGAGCAGTGATGGCACTTCTGCACTGACCCCAAGTCAAAATCCATCATTGCTTGATTGAGTTTGTGTTCTTTCTACAACTGAACAATACATGTACCATGTTGATTTGGTGATGAAAACAATTTACACAAGACTTCATTTTGCACTTTCTTTTTCTCCTTGTTTTCTTTTGGAATGTTACTGTAAAGTTACACATTGACCTTAACAGCCGTCACTGTGAAACTACTGATGTTGTTTTTTTTTTTTTCTCTAGATAGACAGGGTATAAATAATGAAATAGCTGCCATCACTAACGTATGAAGGAATGAGTAAGTGGAAATCTCTTATGGTCAGAATTCAGAATATTGTATGGCCACTGAATATTTCTCTATTTTTTTCTAGAATTGAGTATTGTAACATCTAAACTTTGGTGTAAGAGGAAAAGGCCGTGAAAGCAACTTTGAAAATATGATTGCAAGTGAGTATAAAGATGCTGTCATTAGTTTGCTGATGCTGTGAAATAAAAGATAACCCAAATTTATTTTATTAAGTAGTTGGTTTGAAAACCTAATGATGACAAACTAAATGTCAGTGACACTTCTGATTGCACTAATGACTGTTCTAGCAGAAACATCCATCATTGACAATTATTACAGCTGCCTTCCATTCTTCCCAAGCATCAGAATCTCCACCTATCTCTTATTTAGACATCAGTAACTCCAGCTTTCCTCTGACAGTTCTATGAAAAAAACATAGCCTAATGATAAGTATTAGCCTTGCATCACCATAGGTTTATTTCAAGCTAAAATATAGACTGACATCATATAAATGTGTATAAATTTGATTGAAATTAACTGTCTCATTTAATACAATAGAATGTGGATCAGGTCCAAGAAAAGTATACTTAGAGATTGGTATACATATTCTGCACAGTACTAGTATGAAAGCATACCTAGGTCTGATCTTTTTTCTGACCAGCTCTGTGACAAAAAGAACTTTTAAAATATTTACTTTCTGCCTTCCTGTCCATAACTCAAATAATATTGAACCTCTATTTGGATGTCAAAGATCAAAGACTCACATTATACATAAGTAGAATCCAAATACTTTGAGAAAGGACAGAGAATTTTCCTTAGTACAGAAAAAACCACAGCACTCTCATATGTACATTTGCAAATTGCACTTTTAATACTCTTAACATCCTTTCCGTTGCTATGAGAGATCTATATAAAAGGATTATTCATTTTATTCTGTCAATTTTGCTGTTGTTTCAATAAGTTCAAATAGTAAAAATCTGTTACATTCTCTATGCAAACATGAGTGTTTTCTTTGCTGTCAGGGAAACCTTGGAGCTGGATACATTAACAAGTCTAAGCTCACTATAAAAATTCTGCCTTTTTATGCTTTTTAGTAATCCTAAAGACTTTAGAAATAACACTGTGTAAATATATGGTGCACACCTTCATAAAGAGCAGAAGAGAATATATAGCAGAATGATAGAACCATTTATGTAGTGTTACATTTTCACCAATGTGATGATTTTAGACACAGCCAGCAGCTAAGACCACATGGTTACTCCCCCTCTCCCGTCTCTGGTGGGATAGGGGAGAGAAAACATAACAAAGGGGCTCATGGTTTGAAATGAGGACAGGGAGCGCTGACTTGGCAATTATGGTCATGAGCAAGACTGACTCAATTTGGGGAAGAAAAAATCAAAGTAGGGTATTGAGACATAATACCAACATCTTAAAACAACTTCCTCCCAACCTTCCAGGGCTCATTACTTTGCTCCTGATTTCTCTACCTCCTCCTCTGCAGCAGTGCAGGGGGATGGTGAATGGAAATTGCCATCACACATTTCTATCTTTCCTTCCTCCTCGGGGAGATGACTCCTCGCACTCTCCCCCACTCTGGTGTAGGGTCCCTCCCATGGGCTAAAAGAGTTCAGGAACAAAGTGTTGCAATGTGAACTTCCCGTCCCTCCCTGGACTTCTTTGGATGCAGCCCGTGGCTTCAGCATGGGGACCTCCATAGGCTGGAGACAGATTTCTGCTCTGGTGCACCTCTTTCTCCTACTCTTCCATGGGCATCTCTGGGGTCTTCTGCTTGGTTGTGAGCTCTCACAGCTGCCTTTGGGCACAGCCTCCCACTCTGGCATGGAGTCTTTCATGGGCTTCGCATGGGTATCTGCTTTGCCATTAATGTCCATGGGCTTCAAAGGAATCTCCGCTCTGGTGCACCTCCTCCCCCTTTTTCCTCACTGATCTGGGTGTCTGTAGTTGTCTCTCTCACATCTCCCCTCCTCTCCCCTCTTCAGGTTTTTGTCTTTGTTGTTGATGTTGCTGGTCACTCTCTTGACAAACCATTTTTTTTCCCCCCTTCTTAAATACAGATTCACAGAGGCATTTCACCATCACTGATTGGCTTAGCCAGGGCTGGAAGTGGGTCCACCTTAGAGCCAGGAAAGCTTCACAAAGTTTCTCACAGGAGCCATCATTGTAGCCCCTTCCCCAGCTACAAAAAAACCCACCTCCCCACACAAACCCAAGACAACCAATTAATTATTCATACAGTTTTTAAAAAGCAAAACCAATAACTTCACAATTATTCCTAATTCAACATACTTTTAATATATTATTCTGTAATAAGTTTCTTCTTGTTTAATAATTTCATGGTTTGCTATGTTACTTAGGTGTTAGCCACCTCAATTACAGTAAAAAACAAGCAAACTGCTCAAGTTATGAAGTTACTATTGGAAAAAGTGCAGACACTTAAAATGGTAAATAATCATTAGAATGCTCACTTATTAAGAGATGATATGGGTATGATCAGCAGGAGAAGTGTGAGGAGCTTAGTGTAATGGATAACATTATGATATAGTCTGTTTAACACCTAAGAGCTAGGAACTTTATTCCTCAGATTAGGTGTCTGGTTTTGCTCTGCAGGAGATGATGCTGAGAAAATCATGATTATCTGATGTCACTTTTTTTTTTTTTTTTTTTTGTCTGCCTGAGGAGACTGAGGGGGACAGAAGTCTGTAGGCTCATCACGAATGGTGGAAAAGCTTGAGATCTGCCTTAATGAACTGAAGCTGCCTGTGGGTCAGGGTTCGCTGATGGCTCTCAGCTCACGGCACTGGCACTGTCTTGCATAGACCTAACAAGAGAAGTTGATGCCTGTTAAGGGATGTTAGGAGCATGGCCACCTCCTCCAGCTTCCGTACAGGACTCATATAAAATGCAAGCACGGACAGCTATGTCCTCCTCCTCTTTGGCTGGCAGAGACGGGTCACTAGGGCAGGCACACACCCCGCACTCTCCATGTTCACAAGCACACACACATATTTGTGGATCCCCCAAGCACCACACAGCCTCTCTGACTGCTGGGCTCCCCTGCCCAGCTCCTGGCCCCCTTACCCACCCCACAGGTCCCCAGTCACCAACTGGTTCAGCTTGGTGCTCACTAGCAAACCCACAAACACACACACTCACACACTTGTTCCTCTTGCACCCCACATTCCCAAGTCCCCCAGGTATACCAGCACAGGTCCTCTGCCCGCCTAATACCCAATCCTGGACCTGATGTCCCCAAGATACAGACAGTCTTCCCCCCACCTTGACAGCCAGTACCAGGCTGTGACCTGTGGTCATGGTCCAGCTGTTGGCACTGAGCTCCTCACTCACCTCACTCCTGCCAGTCTTTCCCAGTAGCTGGTTTTCAAGACGCACACCATTCCGACCAAAGTGGCTGGAAGTTAAAGACCCCCTGTCAACCAGGTTGCTGGCACTGAGACCCAACTAACTCCAGTGGCTGACACCAAAGGCTAGGGGCACCCACACCCCCACAATGACTCCCATAGCTGACATCAGTTTTCACTCACAAGCATACAGGTCTCACCAGTAGCTGGCACTGAGTCCTTGCAGCACACTTACATATGGGATGGGGTGAGGCTATGCAGAGAGATCACTAAGAAAAGAGTTAACAAGATGATAGGACAGACTGCGGTCATCAGACACAGGGCTCAGCCAGACAAGCATACTGACTGGTGCTGTTTTACACACAACAGTCCCCTTTTATACTGTTTTCTGTCTTCCCCCTCTTTGTTGCTCCCTGCTCCCCCTTCCCCTGCACATCCCCCCATGGGTCTGTGCAGCTCCATCCCTTCCCCCTGCCTTCCCAGTCCTGGTCTCCCCTGGTTTACTGTCTTAACAGCTTCAAAGCCCAGGTTGATCTTCCTGGAAGTGGTGCCTGCCTTGACAGCCCATCACTTAGGGTGACTGATGAGGTTCATTTCTTGTCATTGTCTCTATGTTCATTTTGTCAGGTCTTGGTTTCCCAATTGACATGTTCCCTGATCAGATTACCCCACTGGAATAAACTTTCTCACACTCTCACATGCCCTCATCGATTAGTGTCACTGATCAGGTTTTGGTCCTGTCACTCCCTCCCTTATCATTTGCCTGCCAGGTCTGTGTCCCTGCACATTCTAGCTGATGGCTTCCTCCCTTTATTATTGTCCCTCCTTGGACAAAAGAAGGCCCTTGACCAGAAACCATTAAAGGAGTAAACACTGTCCTTACACATACTCTTACAATACTGTCTTCTGGTAAAACTGCAGTGAGAGGAAGAAGGAGTTGCACTACTAAAGCACAGATTGTAAGTCAAGGATGTGAGTGACTATCTGCCTCCTCTTAATGGAGGTACCAGGCTGGTGTGCCCTGAAAGATGGCTCTTCCTTCATTGCCTACTCAGGCCTTAGTCTCACAGGCAGAGGACTTAGCTAGACCCAGTCTAGCAACACAGCTGGACCTCAAAAAAATCACTTTGTCCCAAAACTGAAAGGGACTAGCTCTATAATAAAGTATAGCAGCCAATTTGCTAATGTTTATCGATGTGTAGTAACTGAAATGCTAGTTCAGCAAAGTATTTAAGAATGTACTTATTTTAAGCTGATCCCACTGGCAGGTGCTTAAAAACTCTGCTCAGTCAGGGCCTGGGAGACAAACTGGGTAGTACTATCCAATTGAAAAATGCATTCCTAAATTTATTTTTAAATATGCTTGTGTTTAAATATACTTGTATTTGATATACTTGTATTTAAAAAGTTTTGAATCACATGTGTTTTTTAAAAAAACACAAGTGACTGGAAATCCATAAATATCTTCAGGACTATTGCAAAATCAGTTACTGATTTTCAGTAAGATTCTTTGCACAGTAACTTGATGGCAAAGCTCAAATGAGTGTTTTCTGAAGTAGTATAAAACCCATAGCTGTATTTCAACACAAAAAGCATCTTCTGACTCACAGAAAAGTGTGTAAACAATAAGCACAACATCTAAATAGTTCTGTTTCACAGCCATTCATTAGGACTTTGTATTTTGCTTCAGCTTGACAGAAATTTTATTCAACATAGTTCTGTACAAATACACTGGTTAATCTTAAAGTGCTGTGTTTTTTTTTCTGCTCTCTCACAGGGGTTTTATCTACTGTTAAATATTTTGTTCTCTTACTTTGGCTATATGTAGGCAATAAGTTTATTAGTTGTTCTATTCTACCACTTTTATAACTTTTTCCTTTGACCTGAGGCATTCAGAGACGAGTTTTAGGAACATCATGCTATTATAGTGCACTGTGTTTAAATATTGAGCTTCTGAGCTACTGATCTGTAAGGGTTATTTCAAAAGCAAGCTTACTCACTTCAAAAAAATGTTTTGTATTTTTGCCTGATTCATTTTATATCATCCTTTGTGAGATTTATGCTTACTATGTCTAGAATCAACCATTCTATTTCAGCTTAGTATACATTTGGTTTATGGACTAACAACAAAATAATTTGGCTGAGGAGATTTAGGCCTTTGTCTTTTACTCAAAAGCTATATCCCCCATGCTCATGAAAAATGGCCACCAAATCACATCACTGCAATCCTGCCATTGCAATGTCTTAAGCCTTTTTTTACTGGAAAAAGAGAAAAAAGAAAAAAATAAGATTAATTATTCTTCTTCAGAACTGTTTGAAACTCAAAAGAACATTTTTCACTTAACACTTCAGAACTTACTTTCATACCAAGTCAGAATAAAATTACATATTTGGATTTTCCTAGAGATAATTATTTCAGACTAGAAGGCCTTACAGATTTCCTATTCAGAAATGTTTATTTTTTTTCCCTTTAAAACTATGCTATGTTTTAATTTTTGCATTTTGATTATATTGAAAGGATTTTCTATAGCAGTAATCATAACATATAAAATAACAATGATGTTAGTATGGCATACTGTGAGATCATAGGAAGTAATTACAGCATTTATATGGCACCATACCATTTATCAGAGCATAATACAATATTCAATATGTCCTATTAATAAGTTTTACAGAAGCTTATTTTGTAAGCATTTACTTAAGAAAGGCTGGGGTTTACCTAAGAAAAGCAGCTGGACATAGGTATATTTAATCTGTATTTAAGGAATTATCTGGATGGGGAGGTCCTGGTAAAACCTTAAAAAAATCAAAATTTTGAAACCTTTTAAGATTAAGTTTGATATGGTTCTGAAATAAATCTTAGTGCTTATAGATCAAAGGCATCAATTGAGTACCTCTACTTGATCCTGTTTAATCAGTAATTTAATTTCCTTGCTAGTCACATTGCCAATCCTGTGCATCACCAAAAAGTCTTGCCTTCAAAAACTGATACATATTTTGATATATGCAAGGAAATATTGTATGCTTCTATATAATTTTTGGATATTTGATATGTACTGCAGTAAGGTAGTACACTTAATTTGGATGTACTGTTGCTAAAACTAATGGAATTGCCATTTGGAGAAATTATTTTTCTCACAGATAAGTGTAGTAGATTCTGTCATCCTATACTTGTAAAAAAAATGTCAGAAATAACAGCATTCCTCTACCAAGTTAAGGATTGTATCACTTTCTTATTTATTGCTTGGAGTATATTTCTATCCCTTTATTGAGATGGCTGTAAAATGCAAAGTGTATTGTTTGGATATGAGAACATTCTGAATGACAGTAATAGAAAGCAGATTTAGATACATCTAAAATGTCTTGAATAGACATAGTAATTTTAAAAAATGGACAAAATTGGAGACAGGACTTGACACACAGAAAGACTGTTTCCTAAGACTACATCTGGTTCTTTACTTGCAGAGTTCTTTAGCCTTAATTATTTTTCAAAGACATGGGTGAAACCAGCTATGTTTTGGATGCTGATGGTTATACCTAGACTGTCTAGGAAGAAGCCCCTCAAGAGGAGGTATGTTTGCTTTGCAAACAGCAGCTGCAGGACAGGACCCAGGCACTGCTAGGGCACTGCCTTCTGAATATATAGGGCACTGCATGTCTGGCAGGTCAACCTGCTGCCAAACATGCTTACATAGACTGACCACAGGCATCTGCAGGCATGAAGATGGGAGAGGAATGAGCTTGAAATCACCCTCTTAGAATACTATATCTGCATTGTTCTTGAGTGGAGAAGTTGTCATTATGCTCACATTTTTATTATAAGTAAAGTTCAGTTATATTCTAGTGAAGAAAACTTTTAAAAGCCTAAATTTAAGTAAGTAAGTACAGCCTCTAAAGAGTTGGTGTTAAGTCTACTCAAATTTAGTAGAAAACCTCAGAATGAGAGTTATATGTGAGAGAGAAGGTATCGTTAGAAGTGACAGAAGCATTTAAGGATGATTTGAGAAAAGAGCAAACAACATAAAAATAGATAGCTGCAAAGGGTAACACCTTTCACTTTGACAAAAACAAATCACACATCAAAAGATCAGGTCATTTTCTTAGTCTCAGATGTCTGAGATAATCTGTTCTGTGAGGCTTGTGTACTTTCTGTTCATTAGCTAGGTTGTGGTCTTGGTCCTCCAGTTGTCCCCATTGTATCTGTTACTTCATATCCAAGCTTTGCTCCAAGAATAAATCAAATGGTTTCAAGGCAGAGATACATTTAAAATAAACAGATTATTTTTGGGTTAAATGGTCTTTAATGATTGTAGTATGGGCTAAAATTTCTGCTTGCAGGACAGAGCTTTTAACCAGGCTCTTGATAGTTTTAATTTACTCTTACTGATTTTCCCTGTCTTATGGCTTCCTTTTTCTTTCCTGGAGTTTTTATGGCTAGAGACTAACTTTTACAGAAACTAGTAAAAAGTACAAGGAACTACTTAATATCAAGCAGGAAGAACTGTGAGTCCAAGGGCAATAGTTATCTTTGCCTTTACAGGACTAGAACAATTAAATCTAGATTGTTTAGGATTCCTTTTTCTCCCTGGGACTGATAAATATCACCCCAAAATTTAGTGAACTTTCAAAAAATGGAAGAGAAATCTTTTCACCAATGGAAAATAATCTGCTTAATAATTTGCCATCATCCAAGAGGTATCAGATACAGCTAGAAGAGGGGAAGAGTTGTTCAAACCTAGGAGTTTCTTCTATATATCAACTTATTTTTGTCACTCTTCTATTAACATATGGACTAGTACCTTTCGTACACCTGCCTGATGTTTTCTTATAAAACAGAGCAAGATGTGTCCATGGATTGTAATGGGATGTAAGCATTAAACTGGCATGAATATGAAAAGGGCATTATGTCTGTTTTCACTAGAAGAAATTTGAAAGCTTAGGGAACTTCTCTAGCAAAGTAAGACTTCAGGCACTCTGAGGATCACTCTGGATTTTTTGCAGGTGACACTGTAATGATTACATTTATTCATTGAGAGAAACAACTGGTTAATTAATCATTGTTGTGAATCTAATTCTGTGTTTGAAAGGTGATATAATAGAGGTAGTATTGTACCTATGGAGATATAAAGAATGAAGAGATGTATGGATTGTAGGGAGAAGGGACATATTTTTCTTTTCATGCAAATAGGATGGCCTAACAAAAAATGTCACTTTTGGGCACAGACTCTTTTTAGGATCTGAAACAAAATAATTTGCCTCAGACTGAGGCAGCAGCGCAGGATGAACTCCAATGGTTCACAGTGCTATGTTGTTGTTTCTGGGTGATTCTTTACTCGTAATGTGTTCTGTAGTCTCACAGGGACATGTATATTCTTTAGAAAGTGTACTGGAAGGAATTTTAATATTTCAGGCTTAACAGGAACCGTTAAGTCTGGATTTGTGTTAGGTAAACCCATGGGGACTTCCTTGCCAAACCAAGAATGATGACTGGCTCACTGCAGTTAGAAGTTTTAGCTTTATTCTCCTGACTGAAAAGGTGTAATGTAATAGAAGAGTAAAAGCTAGTTGTGTAAAAGAGATTTGGTATGCTGTTAATCAGTAATGTAGGAAAAGACCTTTGGCAAGGCAACAGGTATACATGTTCAGTTTCCCCGCTGCGCTTCCTCACTCCTTCAGAATTTCCGTTCTTAAGTGCAGTAGGCTAAACTTTTTTTTATTAATATATGCAAAATCACAGACACAGCTGATCTTCAGTATGCAGAAAATGCTACACAAAACATCTGCGACAAGTAAGAAACAGTCAGGTCACTGATGAGAAATTCATTGTCAGACTGCACTGTTTTTACTTCTCTGTGCAGATCAACTGCATGGGATGTGTCCCATGAGTTTGTATTTAATGAGTAGTTCTGTGCTCCAGTATATTTTTTAGAAAATAAAATGCAATTTTTAAGCCTCATTTGAAGACATTGTATCTTTTTCTGAATTACTTTCCTCATCATTGCTGATTAAATATGTCTATGTTTTGTCTGATTCTTTCAGTAATGTTCATATTCAATGCTCATGACATCATAATTGCTTTCATGATAATGAAGCACATTGTCACCAGAACTGATCTGCCAAATAGCCCTAATTGTCCTAAATGCTAGAGCTGGGACAATAGCAAGTAAGGATCAGCAGCTGATTGGGAAAAGTAATTTCTAAGTCTACAAAACTGTGATAGTAAATGAAGAACAGAGATGGCTGTGAAACAATTTAAGGGAATATGAGCAGGCCCTCTGATAGCTTCACAAGTTTAAAATACCAAGGACTTTTGTTTGGACAGTTCTTATTATGCCCAGTTAACAAAGGTCTCCTAGGATTGCTGGGTCAACAGCACGTCCCAAGGTTATATCAATATCCTGGTGCTAAACCATGTTCCTTACTGCTTGGTGTTACTCATGCAAGAAGGGGACAAATCTTCCACTAATTAGCTACAGCTTCCCCACATCAGGTGGTGCCACACTGTGTAAGGGGAGAACCTGCTTTCGTACTGCTGGATGGTGGTCCATTCTGGCTGGTTTTGGAAGTTGTTTGCATGTTACAAACCCTTTTATTTTCCTCTTAATTGCAGAATTCTGTAATAAAATGAATTGGTTTATTTCACGTTTAGAATTTTGTATTACCTGTCTTTTACTTCTGTAAAATATCTGAGGCTGTTAGCATTGAATGAAACCCTATCACTTCTTTTCTTTGCTTTAAGTAGTATGATAACCTTCTTTTGTTGAAGTAAATTAATGGTGCTGCTAGCTACATTTGATCAGAGTGCAATATAAATATGTACCTGTATAAATTGTTTAGACTTTCTTCTTCAATTAACTTCATTATACTATCCACGAAGTTCATTGTCGATGGTATAATTGAGGTGATTTTTTGTAACAGTAGTTAGAAGGCAAAGATTCATACTCACAAATATAATTTAACAAAAGAATGACTATTACAAGAGAAGATGCAAATTGAAACACCTCCACAAACAGTATTACAAATTTACCGATCTCTACTTCTTGTGAACAATTTATCTACTAACAACTACAGCAGTCTTAGACAGTCTAAATCTTCCAGAATCATGAAAATTTTAAAACAATTTCTCTTCCTAGTCAGCTGGAAATTTGAATTCTTTTTATGGATGTGTTTCAGATATTTCCCTCCTTCACCTCTATGGGATAATGTGTTATATATTGCATGGAAATGTACAAATCACATTTCATTGCTTGGTGTGATAAAGGGAAATGTGATATAATGGCTGTAGCTTTAAGTGGTAGATTCCAGTGGAAGATGATGACCAATATATATGAGATTCTAGTTCTAACCTGAGAAATAAATGGTATTTATAGAGAGAAAATGTTAAAATACAAAGGGGCTTGTACTTAAAATATCTTAAACTTAACTCTCAGCATTAAAATTTTCAAGGAAAGCTAAGTCTGATTAATTAAATGGAAACTTGAAAGGCATGAAAAATAGGATGTTATCTGGGAAACAGTTTATTAAACATTCTTTGTTTTTATTTAGGCAAAAAGATGTTCAGAGTGGGGAACAGTTTTCCAGGAGGAATGTGTGGCAGAAAAGGCTAACATATTTTGAAGATGGAAATTGATCAGTTTGTGAAAAAGATTGTATAACATAGTCACTGTCAACAGTAAGTTATGAGGATTGATAACATTTCTAATTCTAATTCTGGCCTGAGTTTTTCTTATAAAAGAAATGGGGCACCTCCACAAGTTCCTACATTCTGTTCCTCTGCTGCAGTTGTGGAAGCATAGGTTTCCAGTGGGATACTTTGGTTTCTCTCTAGTCACTCATTAATGTCTGGTAATAATACCAAGAAAGATACAGGGTTATGCATGTCTGGGAAACATGTGCTTCTACCCTTTTGCATAATCAAGATTGTCTTTGAGACGGGAGCCAGCCAGGTTCAGACTCCCATTGAACTAACTGATTCCAGAAAATGGTTGAATGTAGCCACTAAACTAATATTTGGACTGTGTTCAACATCTCTATTAAAATCCAAATTTTGTCTCCCATTTCTTCTTACAGTTCTCTAATCTCTGCAGTCTCCCTTATTCTGGAATATAAAACAAACTTAATGTTATTTGGACTTCTCATTATTTCAGACTCCTCTGGGGTAACATGGGTCCATCAGCTCAGTGCCAGGAATCTTCAATTCCTTTCGCTATAGGAATCCTTGTACTCTAAGTAGTGCACATTGACACTGGCATCACAGCTGATGGAGGAATTTTGACAAGTAATGGTTAACCTATTTCATTTTCTTCTTGCAAACTCTAAACTTTGAATACATAAAGGTAATGCTGCATCTAAATATAACTATTCATAAAGACATTTGAGATATATGGATTAAACCTACAAGTTGAAAGTGGCATTGAAGTAAATCTTTGGAAACTATAATACAGTATTGCTGATTAATGCATATAAATATCTCTGTTTTGATTCTGCTTTAGTCAACAGACTAAATTTAAGTAGGATAAATGTAACTTATTAAGTAACTAAAAACTGTTCAGAACAATTATGAAAAGTAAGATTCTCATTTTCTCTTCCGGATTTGTTTCTTTTAAATTATGACTACTTTTAAACTACTACTTCATTATGCTGTCTAGGGAGGCTAGGTTAGACAGAAACTACAGAAGAAAAGCAAGGCTGTTCTTCAAGAATAGCATATCTACAACATACTGACATGATTTGCATTTTGACAGTGATTCTGCAGGAGCAGGTAGGACTCTAGGACTTGCTGTCTAGAGGCAGAACTGGCATTTGAAGCTGAGGCTCCAGCTCATAGAATGGTTTGTGTTGGAAGGAACCTTTAAAGATCATCAGCAAGGACATATTTCACTAGAATGTGTTGCTCAAAGCCTCGTCCAACCTAATGTTGAACACCACAGACTGGTTCATAAAGGCCACAGTACAGAATCCAGCCTACACATAGACTTGTTAGTCTAATGCATACCCTTGGATGCCAGTACCTTATGAGATCAGAGAGTGATAATTTAAACTGTCCTTTCTTGATGATCGATTGACACTTGAGGTAAATGAGTATTAAGTCCTGGCCTCTTTTGTAAAATTGAAGCTGCTTTGTTTGACTAAATTAAATAAATAAATCATATTACTCCAAATATGCTAGGCACAATCCCAAGGGAACATTAATCAATGCAAACTGCTTCCTCTTTCTAGAAAAATGAAAAATTTTAAGGATATGATGTGTCACAGTCCTTCCAAAATCAAAACTAATACCATACCCATAATGACTTAGTAAGGCCACTGGCAATATTTCTTCAATATATTATGAAAGATGAGGTTTTATGATCAAATACAGTCTTGATCAATTTATTTCATCACTTACAACCTAATTGTTTCATTATGACATTTTGTCCCTACTCAGAATGAAACAATTGATTTAATATACTGTATAAAATCATTGTGTTTCTCAAAAAGTTAATCAAACTATTGTCAGTTGATGTCTGAACTAGTGCCCTGCAATTAATATATGGGGTGTTCAAAATATCAGTTATAAATTACTCTCCTTGATAAATGTCTTTAATTTGAATACATTCACTGGAACTTTATGAAGTAGTACTCCACAACTGAGAGACTTAATCTTTGTAAATTCCATTTTTAAATGTTGAAAACCACAACAGAACAAGCTACACATTGCTGATTTTAATCAAGATGTAAATTAAATGCTCTGAATGCTCTGAATCTTTGTGTTAGTGTCCAAGAATTCAATATTTATCACAGGCAAACAGATTTTTTTTCTGAAGTACCCAAGTCTTCCCTGATGAAATGGGAAGCCAAAACATTACTATAGATCAAAAAAATACCACTTCTACTTCCAGAAGTAATTAGCTAGTGATTTTATCTTTAGCCTTCTTCTGAATCTTCCTTACTGGGATGATAGATTAAAGATTAAATAAATTAAAATATTTGATAAATTGATAGATTAAATGGAAATATTTGGCATTTCAAAAAAGCTTAGAGTGACTTGTCATCTGTACCTTTAATATTGCTTTAAGAAGCTTTGCAATAAGCAATTTTGTGTTAAGTTATTTCAGTTTTACCTTTGAATTCATACCTTGCTTTTGAAAAATTTCCATTCTGTATACACTTTTATATGATGTGATGTTATGTAGATATTCTTACCAAACATAGAGATTCCAGGGCGGGGGAGGCAGGGAGAATAAAAGCTAATTCTAAACCTATTAAGGATGTTGTGATACCTGATTCCCCCCTTCCTGCCACATTCTCTTAGAGAGCCCACCAACATGGCCAGCCCCACAAGCTGGCACAGGTGGAACATAAGCACCTGCTTATAACCTGCCAAAGCTCTTACAGAGTCATCCTGTTATTCTTTCCTGCTGATAAGGACTGAAGTTCATTAGTGAAAACTCACACAACCTCACTATCTAGATTCACAAGCACATCCACATTCACAGATCCCTTGAACATTAGTGTGGTCCCTACATCCCTCTAATATCCACGCCCAGACCTGAACCTTCTTACTCAGCCACTGGCTCAGACTCTGTGTCTTTCCAGGTGATCGTCTCCTCCTGCCTGAGGCCTAGTCCTCCTTGAAGTTTGCTACTGAATTATGCGCACACACACACTCACACAGAATTAATTTCACTAGGGAAATAAAAACAAAACCCAGGTCTCTTAAATTGCTGGCATTTAGACCTCTCTCACACATGCTGTCCTCTCTCCCAGCACCAGATTTATGATCCCTCTGACTCACAGCTCCTTCTCTCATCGCTGACACTTAGACCCACACACACCCTGGTTTCTCCAGTTGCTTATACCTATGGCGCCTGTGGTCCACAGTTCCTCCTCCACTTAGACTTTTCAACACATGTACAAACACACACCCTGTCCCTCCAGCTGCTGGCAACTAGACTTAGGGGCATTGTGACTTGTTGCTGAGTCTCCAATAGCTGGAATTTAGACTACATGGCCACATAAGATAAATATTGACATTATGTAGCAAAATAGATAAATGCAGGATTTAATAATAATAATAATAATAAATATAATAATAATATGGGATAGACTGCAGTCATCAGGCACAAGGCTCAATCAGGCAGGTGTACTAACTGTCAGCCTGCTAACATACGAGCAGCCCTTTCCATCCATCAACCTTTTGATTTTCCCACGCTTTTTCCTCCCCAGTCCAGCCTGATCATTTCCCTTCCCTGGCTTTGGCTCTTCCCCTAAACATCCCATAGTAAATTCTACACAATCCCACAAGACCCTACTGAAATCCTATAATACGTTTCACACAGTCTCAGAAGACCCCTCAAATACCCCATAATACCCACGATACTCATGTTTCCTCCTTTTTATAATTTGCAAGGTTTATGTTGACTCTCTTCAAGGCTATGCCTGATTATTTCCTCTAATGGTCCTTCAATCAGTGACAAAAGAGTTGTGGTCTTTGTTAATGTCTCCATTATCACTTGCCCATTAATGTTTGTGTGTCTATGCATTTAATTTATCACTTCCCTTGTTATTTTTTATTTATTTTATACTGAATAGTGCTTAACCAAACAACAAAATGAACCAGATACTCTCACATGTCACGTACCCTCATCTATAAATGCTAGATTTGGACAAAACTTAAGAAGTTATTTCCCAATTTGGGTGCCTAGTTCAAAATTTGTAGTCTAATATTGAGATGCCAAATCTTTTTCTGCTATGATTTTGTCACTAAAACAAGTATCGTTTGAATGCATGAAATGGATTGAGGCTAACTTAGAAATAAGTTACACTGAAGTTTTTATTAACTTAAGTTCAGTTATTCCACAGTCACAATCTTGGTGCCCAAGAAACCAGTGTGTTGAGTTCTACTTAATATTTCTTAGTATTTATTTCCTCCCCCTCCAATATAACTGTACTAGGCAGATGAGCCACATTTGCTTCTTCTCACTTGCAAGTTAATATTTAGATAGGCCATGCAAAACACATCAGGATGTGCTGAGAGGATTGTACCAAGAATGCTCCTTAGCCTGGTGATGGGGACACTCACTGGGGAGAAAAACATTCCATATGATGGAAAATAAATTTTTGTTAAGATCCATCGAGATTTTCCTTTTGTAATAATTTCAATTTTTAAATGCAAAATACTGTTTCAAAACAAAAGTTAAAGTATTTAATTTAAAGCCAGTAAAGCAACACATTAACATATTTGGAAAGGCTTTATTTTTAACCAAAGCTTGTTTATTCAATTACATTCCAATTCATCATCATTGTATTTTTTATTTTTTACTGAAGTTCATTACTAGTTATGCTGTGAAAAAATGCAACAACAACAAAAAAAAAGTAAAAAAAAGCTTCTATTTTTCAGGTTTCCAGTTAAGTTTACAATACAGGTAAGCAGTCAATTTTTAGCTGTCAACTAAGTGCACCTCTTCACTGAGAGATTATAAATTTAGGACTGCACATCAGACACTTTAGTGTACATTGCAATAGACTGAAATTGCATCTGAATGGTTTAACACAGGATTTATGGGCTGGAGACGGCCTTCTTTGGTCCTCTCTATTGCAAATGTTCATTGCAAAGTACTGTCTTATTACTATATAAGCACTTGGGACATGATGGTAGCAGTTGTCAACCTCTACCGCTTCTGTACTATACACTTCACAAATGCAGTCTGAAGAGCCATTTCCTACTCCAAAATGCTTCCATTTCAAATCCAAATAACAAGTATAACATGATGAGCAACACATAACATTGAATGTAGTTTTAGTTTTCCTAATTTTAGACTTAGTCAATGCCATAAGAAATTTAATTTGTGCAGATCTGAACAATGACAGCAAATCACTAGCGAAGGTGCTTCAAAAGATGCATCTGTAGGGCATAACTCTACTGATGGATGTCTTTACATATTCAGGCTGAATGACTCTGACAAATGAGTTTTGGAGAATCATGTAAGGCCACTTAAGAGTTACCATTCTGCCCAGAGCTGTCTGGCAAATCCTCTGCTAATTACTACCACTCCCAAATATAGTAGAGGAAGAAGTAGTGAGCTGATCCTTTATCCCTAATAAAACTTCATCAGCTGAGTTTTAGACTAAACTCTGTAGCTTACGAAACACGGCTAAAAGCTGGCACCAATTTTTTTTTGTTGTACTTGGAAAGTAATTTCTCACTTAAGGATGAGGTATGTATCTTCAGAGCAGTGCTACACAGTCTTAACTGCCTGATGTTCAGTTGCATAGTTTCAGTCTTTTCCAAATTATAGCACGGTAGCAGAAGAAACACTGTTTTCTATTTTTTTTGTTCTAAACAAAGTAAAAAAAAAAATTGTTAAAACTTCTGGTTTTTTTCTTTTTCTTTTCATCTAAGTATGCCTTTCTTCCCTCCAGTGTCTTATTTTCTATTATATACCTAGTTTTTGGAGCCCCAGCTAACCAAGGTGTTTAAACATGTGCTTGAATCTTAGTGGGTGGACTCATATCCTTCTATCTAAACGATTTTCTGAATGTGGGTCCCTTGTGCTCTCAGTCCATTTCCTGAGAGAAGCATTTTGTGTCTAAGACATACACTGTTCTAGGATCTAGTGTTTAGATGGGTTTAATGCTCATTCCTCCTGAGGCATCTTGATTTGCAATAGTTCTTTCACTGAGCTCAGTGAGTGAAATTCTTCAATATTAGTGATGGTGGAATTTCACTTGCTATAGGAGGTTTCCAACCTTATTTGCTCAGACTGAAAACACTTTGGAAATGTAAGTCATCTTTCACTTTGAGGATCTACAGTTCCTAATGTCATATCTTTGTAACAGTTGGGCTTCTTGGTGGTACTGTATTGCACACAAAAATTATAGCTGTCTTACTGCTAGTATTGGTAACAACAATGTTATCTGTAGGGCCTCAGCTGATGCTCAGTACTGAAAATAAGTTCTTTCATTCAACAGCCATACTAGAATTCTATTTCAAATGGAAAATATAATAAGATAAGATTGACCGTGGCATTTAATTTTCCATCCATAGAGCAAAGTGGATTTTATATTCAGTAAAATATATTCCTGAGGAATATTGTGATAATGAGAAGATTTGAAATGAAAAAGGACTGCATAATGTTTTTAATGGCATTCTGATATTAATGTCTGTATATAGGCTAGTGCACCAGTCTCAAGAAGTATTAGAATTTTTTAGTTTTGTCCATGAATTTTATCTAGTGAATAGACAAATGGGCCCTGTATAACACTTTAAAGTTATGTCAATATTAAAACAAAAACCATCAGCTCTCTGTAGGCAAAATTCAAACAAAAAATCAAGGAGTAAGACAAACATCACATTTAGTGGATGATAGGTCAAAGAGTAGGTCAAAGAGGAGAAAAACTTATTTTCCGAAAAGTAATGATCTTTCAACCTTAGTAATGCATAGCTTTATTACTTACAAAGAAGGTCAATTAATTCTAGGCCAGATCCTTTGGTAGCATAAATTGCAAAAATTTATAGAACCACAGGATCACAGATTCTATTTGCCTAAATTATCTTAATATATCAGATCTACATTATGGCACCTGTGGAACTGGGCCGTAATTTTAATATTACAAATTTATGAGTAAATAAAGATAAATAGTAATAAATGCATAGTTCATCCATGAAAGAAAAAAAAACCAACAACAAAAAACCAACCAACTGTGAGTCTGGTGTTATTGAAATGAATATGATTTTTACTAAGTGTTTCTGAGACTTTCTTACACTTTGCTGCAGCAAAGTTCCATGGTTTTAAACTGTTCTTTGGTGCCCAGTTTTTACATCTGTCAAACTTATGGAAGTCCAAAGCAGAAGAATAGTAGGCTCTTATAACATGACCTATCAATCTGAGAAGCTGACTTCCCCTTAGAAGTTAAAAAAAAAAATTTGAGAGTGGTGCAAACAAAACCTATGTGTAGACTCAAAAAAAATTAAATTGCTTCTTTCAGTCAGAAAAAAGAACAGTTGTTTCAAGAGGTCTATAGAGCAGTTAAGTGGTTGTAATGGTGTTAATTAATTTAGAAAAGGTGGACCCTAGGTGATGATAAGATAATGATGCCACTTAAAAACACAGATGTTGCTGCTTTCTTTAATTTATAGTTATTGGGTGCTGCTGTGGAAAACAAGCCTGGAAAATGTAAATTAGCATAGTTCCACTTGTTCTCTCAAGTGTATTTGATGCTGGGTAAATACTATGCTTTGTATGGGAAAAGAGCAGGAAAGAATTAGAGTTAGCTGAACATTTTTTAATAAGTTGTCTCTGAAAGTTTTATTTTTCAGTCAGCAATATTGATTTTAATTTCTTTCTTTTTTAATAACTGCTTTCTAAAGAACATTTTTACTCAAAACCCTGCAAATTCATTCTGATTAACAAAGAAAAAAATACCCTTAAAAACTGCTAGACATCAGTATCTGTTACATTTGATACTGAAACAATCTTGTCAACCTGTTTATGAAAATTTTGAACCTCATTGGTAGATATTCTACAGAGTTAAGTGTCTCTATTTTCTACTACAAGGGTGATACTGTTATTAAAGATATAATGTTCTAAACTTCTGCCAAAGATCCTGCACTCATTTATGATAAGCTAAATGTTTATGTTATGGAAAGTGACTAACATTTAATTTTGTTTACTGAAAAACCTAGTTGGTTTCTGTTCTTGTATCTCTATAACATTATTGCTAAAAGCCAATGTATAAGCAATCTGACTTAGGTTATATCCCTCCAAGGCTGAAATGAGAGGATACTGATATAAGTTTTCACTGCTGCTGCTGCTTATGATTAACCTCTTTTATCAATTAAATTAAGACTTTAATTTCTGAGGGCTGTAAAGCAGTTGCTTTCCAAGCATTACTTTTTCTATTGGGGTGATAGCTCTCTGTCATGATGCTGAATGTAGATGACATATCTTGTTGCCACAACACAGGGGAAAGTACGCTATATACACTTAGAGGGACCTCACTGAAGAAGGTGCAGATGATATGATTGGGATATTGGTCTTGTTTTGATACTCTTTTTGGCACATCATTATGTCATGATATGTCAGCTGCAATTGCTCCTAACCAGTATGAATCACAGTGGTAGAATAAGTAATGATAGAAGTACCTCTCCCTGCCTTTTTTTTTTTCCCTCCAATAAAAGCTCATCACAAAAGCTATTTAAATATTTTGAGATTAGCCTCCCAAAAGAGTTAAAGAAAAAAGCTGTCAAACTGCAAAATGGCAGTGTAGTTCTATTTCACTATTTTTGTGCATTACTTTCTGGATTTTACACAAACTGCTGTTTCTAAAAAGAAACTGTAATTCCTATTCCCTCAAACAGTGATGTGTGAAAATGAGTTTATAATTATCCCTCTTAGAGGGACCAGAAATGCTGCACTATTACACAGGTTATCATACTATAAAAAAAACCCCAGAACTGTGGTCAAGTGGGAGGGTGATGAAAGGATTATACAGGCCAGTGCATGAAGCATTTAACACAATATATAGACATGGAAAAAAGTCTGATGCTCCAAAATACGTGGCTCTGGCAGATGTTTCAGAAGGAGTATACTGCATTAAACAGACAGTGAAGAGACCCAGTTCTGAGTCTTTTTGAAATAAAGAAGAGGGAAGAAGTGAAGCAAGGCAAATCCTCCATATCCCTCTTCTACCCTTCAGGCCACGAATGACTCAGAGGCCCAAATCTCAGTACATTAAAAGTAACTTTGAACTGAGGAAAGATCTAACTCAGACAAAGAAGTTTCACAAAATAATAAATGTTATAGTTCATATTGAGATATCAATTGAGTTTGCCTTGAGAAACAATGAATTAGCTTTCAGCCTTTTGTTTAACAGGGTCGAAAAGGGGCATCTAGTAGTGATACAAAACTTTATTGTAGAAAGACAAAAATGAGAGCTTTAAAAGATTTTGGGATCTGACAATTCCTTTTCTGTTTGGTTATATACAAGCATTGTGGATTGATGCATGAAAAAAGAGAGTGGTTCAAAGCTTTCAGTTACATCGGGTGAGTTTTATTCCAGTGCATTTTAGACAGCTAAAAAGTAGATTATCTAGAGGAAGAGAACCATCTGAGTTCTCTACATAGTCACTGATGAAAGAAAGAGACCCTTTTTGAAGTCAATCGACTTAATACTGAAATAAGGGCATACAATAAATAGAATAAATCATTATGATGGGAACTCTCTTGACTGTAGCGACAGATCAGATTATTAACTTGGGCTAGACAGTTATCTCTTAGAGGGCTAAATATAGATAACAAGTTTTTTACAGTAAGTTTCACTACTTAAAAATATGAGGCAATCTTCCACTAAGGCAACTAGTAGCAAAATCACACTGTTCTCTGGATTTTTTTCCTCTAGCATATAAATGAGAATAAACACTATCAAGATTAAAATAATTAACTCTTAAATTCTGGACAAGGCCAACACCTGTGCTTATAAATGAGAGCTCTTAAATGTGTTGTATAAGCTCTTTGTTTTTGAAATCTAAATAATTCACTTTAAACTGGAGGTGTAACTGGATATGGCCCTTCAGTAACCCATAGAAAATGTACTGCAGGTCTCTGAGTTTCCTATTCTTTTTTTTACAGTCTGACTTCCAGGATTTGTACATATCTCTCATTTTCTGACCTTCTTACTTCCTCACCACAAGTTTTTCACAAGCATCCTGTGATACACTTGCTTTTTGTCCCTATTAGTAAAAGCAAACTCATGAAGATAGCTTGTTGTTTCAAACTAATATCATTATTTTGCTTCTTTGTTTGTCATTCTGGAACAGCTTGTTTTCGATAGCTAGCTAAAACATTTCATAGGATCCCTGCAAGAACAGAAGTCAGATAACGAATTACAAATTAAGTTTTGGTAAAATGATCCTAGCTGTTATCTCCAGGAAACAGACAGTACAATAATTATGAATTATGCTTATATAAACCAGTGTTTCTTATTCTTCGAGGCACTGGGTCAAAATTCCTGACCATGGACACTTGTATGCCAACAAGTGTGAAGATACTTTTTCATCCTTATAAATAGTCTGAAAAAAGGACTGAATTCTACTGAAAAATTAAATAAATAGTGAAGAAAAAGGTTGATAGAGAGAACAGTTGGATGGATATAAATAGAGCTCTAGTTAGCACTCCATGCACAGTGTGTGTATGTATATGCTGTTTCAGATTTTTTTTGCAAGAGAAAAAAATGTTGCAATAACAAACAATGAATAGGATAATAATAATGCAATCAATCAAAAATATGAAAATTCTGATAAAGTATACTAGACTTTTGCCAATAGGAAAGTCATGCTGTGCTATTGCCCAGCTGTCAGAGGAAATGCCATCGCATTGTCAGCATCTAGATCTCTGAAAGCAAAAATATTTTTATTCTGAACATGCTGATCAACTCCTTGTTGTACCCATCCCTTTATTCTTAATTGGGCTAATTTTCTCTAATATAATATTTATCCAGATCATTACCAAATTTTATAATCGGTAATTGTCTTAAATGCAAAAGGCAGGTATGTTGGATAAGGGGGAGGGGTACTGGATATTGGGCTAGATAATTTTCAGCATACCCTCCCAAGCTCATTTATTGGTTCTATTTTCCTCAAATAATAACGAATGTGTTATATCTCTGTTGCTGAAAAGCAACAGACTAAGTCTTACCTAAGCTAACATAAAGAAAGTAACTGATTGCAAACAAATTAATCTCTGCTTTCTGTCATTTTTTGCAGTACTCACTAAACCCATTATGAAGATCAAAGTCCTAAATCTCTGAAAGTTAAGTTGCCAAAAATGTATTTTCTTTTTAAGTCTGGCTTAAGCTTTCTCTTTTTGAATACCCAGAAAGTGCCTACTATTGTCAGAATTATTTCTGGAAATAGCATATATGAGAGAAATAATACAGAATATTATTGAAAAGTGAACGTTGATGTGCCCATGCCCTCTGTTCCCGCTCTCTCCCTCCTTCTATATAAAGAATTTAACCTTGTCTATGCATGCAAAAAGCCTGAGTATTAACTTCAGTGATCTGAATTTATTTACTTGCTAAGTTCATTTAGCAAATTCTCTCTCTCCCTCAGAGTAACAAAGCTGTGTCACTCAAACTAGTGTCCTTATTGTAAGAACTGCTCTGATGTTTGAATATCTCCATGTATCATGACATTATCTTCTGCACAGTTTGAGTCTGTATAGCTGACTAAATATTTCTAGTGGGCCAAAATCATGGTTTATTCTATTTTTCTAGGCCAAGTTACTAGGTACTTGTTGACATTCAGTGGTTACTTTTAAATATCAAACTGTAACTATGAAAAATACTCCTCTAAAATTTTGTTTAATTCACTAGCCAAGTCATTTACTACTGATGCCACCAGTTATGCCATACTGTCACAAGCTCACTTAAACTTGCTAAGTGAAAAGTTTCAGAAATTATAGGAATTAAATATCCAGATTAATGTTGACCTGAAGAGTGAATGGAAAGTGTGGGTGAAATTGGTGTCAAACCTGAACCATTCAGTTTTAGAAAAGATTGTTTACTTGATCTGGCTTGACAAAAATGTGAATAGAAGCTATTTCAAATCAAAATAACTTTTAGGAAACAGACATCTAGTTATTCAATGATCGCTACTTTTAATTCAGTCTCAAAATTTAGCAGCTATACCCCTCTTCTGGTGTCGTGAGATAAGTGAGGAAAACATTTATTTTTTGCTTGCTTGAGCTGTCCAGATGCACCTAAAGTATATACATTAGCAGATTATATGAAGATTGCCTGCTATTTAAACTATAAATCACCGTTATCATAAATATTTTCTGAGTATTCTATGTATTACTCACTTTCTTCTACAATAAGTAGTCTTGAGCTATCCTTCATTACCAAGATGAAATAGACTAAAAATCTTTAAATTAATTTTTACTAAGAGAGGGGTTTTGGAGTGTTTTTTGTTTGTTTGTTTGGTTGGTTTTTAGTGTGTTTTATTTGTGGTTTTTTGTTTGTTTATATAACACTCTGTAACAACTATGTGTAATAGCCACATCATAGTTAATCAGAAGCAATCATTTTAAGATCTCCCAGCATGTTTCAGTCTGACAACTTTGCAAATTAACTACAGTTATGTTAGGATAATAGTGGGGTTTTTTTCTCCTTCACAAAATTGTGGAAATTCACAGTTGAAGCTGATAGCTTGTCTTTATTACGCTGCAGCATTTCTACCTAAGGGTAATGTGATATATGTGATACTCATTTAATCCAATTTTTAAACTCAGCTGAAGACTGATCATGAAAAGTGGAATGGATATTTTGGGGGGACATTGACTAGGATGCAGAAGACATGAATTACTTTCAGGACTTAGAGACTGACTATACATCTTAGGGAAGGACAATTTACTCCTTTGTAGAGTGCTTCCCCTCCTCCTTGTGCTTATGTTCTCAGCTTCAGGGACTGCCCCTCAATCCAGAGCTGAGCACTATATAGCCTGTTTTCAAAAGAAGTGAATGAGATGTTAAGGAAGTAAAACGTGGTAATAATGACACCATCTATAATAGCATCAGTAGTTATACACATTAAAAAAAGAGATCATTAGTCAAATTTGGTTATACATAACACAGAAATGGAATTAACACTGAATTTATTTGGTTTTGGACTGTTGAAATGGTATTTGAGCGCCCCTCAATCCAGAGCTGAGCACTATATAGCTTGTTTTCAAAAGAAGTGAATGAGATGATTTCCAGTGAAACGTCACACTTAGAAAAAGCTAAGTATTATTTATTGCTCCTAATGATGGTGTGTGAGTGAAAGGTGGCTTAAAAGTCTCTAAAGATTTCTTTTCTTTGCTCTTTACATTTTTCTCTTTAAAGGGTAGCTAATTCTGTATTTTAGTAACATAACTGTTCTCAGACTTTGAGACAATCAAATCTGCAGTCTTCCTGAGGCCTAGTACTGAGAGATAACATCACTGTATTAAAAATGAGAGAAGGGAAAGGGAAATGAGAATGAAACTCATCCACAAGCTAAGGTGATAAAAAAGAAAAGAAATCCTGACGGCTTTACCGCCTTTTTTAATTTTTAAAAATAAAAAAAAAAAAAAAAAAAAAAAAAAAGACATAATTATAAAATAATGATATATAATGATTCCATGAAGAGGCATTTTTTCTTCTTAATTACAGGCATGAAGCCAGTAAATAACAAAAGAGATGACACTTTGAGTGATCCCAGTCTAATTTTCACTCACATTTTGGTGCTTGTTGAAGCAGCCTAATTTATATCCATGTTCCTGACCTAGTCAGGGGTAAGTTGAAAGTAAAAGCCTTTGAAAGCCTTCAAAGAAGGTTTGTGTGTGCTTAACTTTTGGTACCTAAACTCTTTTATTATCTTGTCCTTTCAGAAAACACAATATCCCACTAAATTTCCTTTTGCTAACAAGCACAAAGCAACCTAATATTGTGCAATGCCTTAGTGTTTGTCTTGCATTTAGCCACATTAGGATCCAGAAAGAAGATACTTTCCAGGTTAGCAATTTCAGTTTAATCTGTTATATGTCCCATGAGCAAGCCTAACTCTACCTTTTTATTTGTCATAACCAAAGAATAAATTATTTATCTGGGGTGATAACATTCTTGACCTGACTGATTGTATTTTAACTCACCCTCTCCTTATGGTACAGTAATAATCCTTCATTATTTCTTCAATATAAAGGAAAGAGTTCGAAAAATGTGGTTCATAAGACATTGAGTTAGTAGGACTATAATGTATAGAAATTACAGGTACAACTTGAACAACTTAGCTTCCTAGCAGAAAATTGCTTGCTATGTAGAATTCATTCCCTTTCATCAGAATATTTTATGCTTTATCAATATGTAATCAAGCAAATATACCTTGATTGGTTTGATAAAATCAGTTTTCTCTGTACAACTTTTTACTGCAGGATAAATCCTTGCTAGGAAGGTTAAAGAGGAAAGACTTTGGTCCAGCAAGCCAGTGGTTAGGATTTCCTGGAGGTAAGTAGTTAAGTTTCAGTCCCTGTTGCAAATAATTATGTACTTGCAAAAGCCAGAACACTTTCAGTAAAACTAAGACTGCTCCCAAATCTGCTCTTCAGAGACACAAAAAATCCTAAATAGTCTCTTGAAGAAGATGTTTAGACATATGATCTATACTTCAAAGCACCATGGGAAGGATTTAATAGGTCCTTCTGGTTTTTAAATGAACTAATTTTTCCTAGCAGTGCATTTTGTGAAAAAGAACAAGAATGGTTCAAGGCCTCTCTTTGAATCCGGGCAATGCAAAGCTCAGATTTGCATATCTAATTTTTTCAAGGGTCTACTCTGTGCCATTTTTTTCTAGAATGAAGAAGGAATTTTTTTGGAATTCCAGCAATCTGCTGTAGACTGTACAGGGATCTAGACAGTACATTGGATTGAAAATTTCACTAAAGGATAAATTTGCTTAGGTTGGGGTCTGGGAAGACAAGACTGTGCCTTCTATCTGAAACTAATATCTAACTTCTTTGGCAGAATGACCAATACAAGAAGTACAGTTACAAAAGAAATTAAACAGGCACTTGTACAAAACTGGTACTGTTAGGAGTATAAAACCAAAAATTTTTCTCTCCCTGAAAGACTGCTGAGGTATTTTCACATGCCAGTGGAACGAAGACTTTGCAACAAATATAATAAAAAAAGAAAAGACAGACCACCTGTTTCAAATAACGAGCAGATTACTAGAAGGAAGCTGAAAGGCAGATATTAATTTGGGATGCTGTGCTGGGTTAACCTTGGCTGACTGCCAGCTGCCCACCCAGCTGCTCTCTTACCCTCCTCAACAGGAAAGGAGGAGAAAATAGGATGAAAAAACCTCACAGGTTCAGATAAAGACACAGAGACTGATTGCCATTTACCATCATGGGCAAAACAAGCTTGACTTGAAAAAAAAAAAAAAAAATTGTCAATTAAAATAGATTTGGGTAGTGAGAATCAAAGATGAGAAGATTAAAACACCACCTTCCTCCTGCTCTTCCCAGGCTCAACTTCATTCCTTCACTGCCAACTCCTCTGCTCTCCCCTTGCCTTGAGAGGTACAGGGGGGTGGGAGCTGTGGTCAGTCCATAACAGTCCCTCTCTGTTGCTACTCCCTCCTCATATTTTTTGCCCTTTCTTAAATTTACTTTCCTTGAGGTGCTAACAGCTTGGCTGATGGGCTCAGCTGTGTCCTGCAGTAGGTCCATTGCAGAGGTGGTTGGAACTGGCCATCCCTGGCATAGGACAACTCCTGACATCTGCCCACAGAGGCCACCCCTGCAGCCCCACCATGCCATCACCCAGGCACTTGCACACAATATGGATGCAAATACTTAAGCATACTTAAGACCCTGGCATAACTGGGGTGGAGCAAGAGTTTGAATCAGCCTCTTACAGATGATGACGATGCCTGATTAATTCCTGGGCCTTATGGGTTTGGAGACACACAGCTACCTGTCCTGGACATTTAGAAGATGTCTTTTCTTTAAACTTCCTCTCTTTCTATTTTTCTGTGAACTACCCTTTTGGTACTTACCTAATACAATGGATATGGAGGGATGATACATCTGATAGGGAAATATGAAGTCACAGACATTAATAATATTCTTCAAGATTAAGAGTGGGAAAGCTGTCTTGGCTGTCTTAATTCATTCTCCAAATTCACAGGAAAAATGAAGTGCTTAAATCCTGTCTAAAAATCTGTAATGTAAGGGGATGTAATCCAAGCAGGTGAAGGGAAAATGTGTTTCTTCTGGGACTTCTATGATTTTTTTATAAACTGACTTGGATAATTATTTTTAATCTTTCCTTGGAATTTCTAAGTTTTGGGGTATTGTGATGAGAGTGCATATCCTCAGTCTGTTTGGCTAAATTTATATTACATATTTATTACCCATGCTATCTGAGCATCAATTACTTCCTTGGGATTCTAACTGGAAAAACAATATACTTTAAAATGTGATTTTTTAATGATATCTAATGTTTTAGTGAAGAAAAATCAATACAAAATCCAGGTTCAGTTAAGAAACTTTGCTTCCAAGAGCAGAAATGCAATTCTCTTTCTGTGGCAACACTGTTTCTTCCTTTACTAAATTATTTTTTTTATGCTAGTGAGCAAAAACCAATTTTCTGATATGTTTTAAACACAGTTTATTTCAGAAAACCAGACAGAAGAACTGAAGGGGTGTCTGTGTGTGGTGGTGGTTTCAAGAATTTGATAACTGATGGGGTAATGTGCAATAATGGTAATTACTACTGAAATTAGATTTAAATTAAGTTAAAAATAATTCCTTTTATTTGTGCTACACCTCCCAGTCACTGATGGAGGCATAAGCAATAAACTGCATCAGTGGAGCTCTGTGGAAGCTTTGGGCAGTGGAGACTGTGCTGTGCCATTCTATGTTGCACCTTTGCAATTTCTTTAAGATCTACAGGATTTTATTGTCTTTCAAGTTAAGTAGGACATTACTTATTCAAGCTCAATGTCCCTTTGGAAACATAATGAGACAAATCTTCATTTAGTATAATTTGGCATAGCATTCTGGTATAACGCTGTTGGTTCCCTAGGGCTAAATTAACTGATTTACCAAAACCATTGAGGAAAAATCACTATCTGTATTACCAACAAATAGTCTTCAGCTAATACTTTCTCTCTGTTAGGGTGATAATTTTTGAAAGCCTAACATTCGTCTGTGAAAACATAAAGGTAATGACCTTTTTGTTAAAGAAAACATGAGATTGTTGCAGCCTGGTACAGCACAACTGATTGCAAGTCACAGGTATTTCCATACCAACAAGACATCAGTAGAACTTATTCACTGATTTTTAGTCTAAGGGTTCCAGGACACATTTCCAGACTTGATATTTTATCTGACTGTTTTAGCAAGGAATTTTGGCTAGCACAGATACCTGAACCAATATGGCACACCTGGGAGCTGCATGTAGGCATTGGGTACTCCTGTTTTAACTTTATCAAGGAAATACAATAGGAAAAAAATGACAAAAAACTTCGTCAAATAGTTTCCTTTCACTTATAACTTTCCAAACGTTAATTGACCTTTGAAAATAATGAAGACCTGAGATGCCCAAGATTGCATCTACCATCACAGAGGAGATGCTTACACTTAACAGTGTAATTTTCATCTCTCCAATATGTCATGTCCTTAACAGGGACATTCCTGTTCCCAGTGCCCTTGTCATGCTTGTCCCATGTACAAGCCCTTGTGTGGAGAAAACGCTTTTCCCCAGGGTTATCAGTAGCTACTGGGCCAATCAATGTCAATGGAATCTCCATGGTGGCTCAGTGACAATCCTTCAATGATGTGTCAAGCTCCTGCTCTAGACAAGGCAACTGTCTGACATGCAGGAACACAGGCTACCCCCAGGCAAGTAAAGACATTTATTTAATACAAAGTGTAAGGAAAATGGATGGTAAAGCTATCTTCCACTCTTGTCACAGCTGTAGCTGTACAAGGGTCCTACACTGGATACCTCCTGCAGGAGGTCATTAATGATAGCTTTTGCTACTATCATGTAAAAGTAGAGTTAAAAATTACACTGCTAATATTGAAATATGTGCATTTATCTTATAAATGCACACATGTAGTTTTGTATGTAATGTTCCTGTGTTTTTGTTTATGCCTGTGTGTAAACACACACCTTTCAACAATTTTTATCTTCTCTAAGAAGGTCAATTTGTTCCATTAGGAGACATGTTTTTATCTAATTTCTTCTGGCTTTCTCTTTTGGGGGAAAAAATCCAGAATCTTTGTATGCATGTGTGTGCATGTGTATGCATGTGTTTTAGCTCCTTTAAGCTAGTTCAGAGCAGAATGAAAAGACAAGAACATTACTAAGCTCCAAGAAAGCAAGATTATAAATGTTCTACCTGTTTTGAAAGATAGCTTATAAATAAATTAGTACCCTTTTCTCTTACTTATAAGGAACATTTTTTAAAATTATTGCTTAATTTAAAATCTCAGAATTTTCACATTAGAGTTTTAACTCTCTTGAATCATATTATGAAGCACATACTGAATACTAAAGTAAATTTTTCAGAATCTATATTTGCTAGCATGCAGTGCTATTTTTGAGGATCAGGGTGACTGCAGCTTAACAGAGGTGGTGCTGTAGCCATGTTGCTGTAGGCCAGTTCCCTATCTACCGTTAAAAGTGGAAGATCTCCCTCAATGCAGGTCTCAAGGGAGCTATTTGGCATGACACTATCAGTGAGTGCTTAGGGACTCCTTAGTGCATGCATCAATGATTTAAAAGACAGTTATAGCTCCTCTGGCATAATTTGGTCTATCCTCATAAATAGCCCTTAGGGACACTAAAGAACACATTACTAGAACAATAGTGTGTAATAGCTGTTCTTTCAGTTTTACACTGCTGATGCTGTGGTTGACAGTGTCATTTGATCTTTAGACAAAGGTAGTTAGAGGATTATTTTACAGTTCCAGCACAGAAAGCAGTAGTAGCCTCCTTTTTGTTAAGGCTAAACTGTGTATTATCTTAAATCCTGAAAAACCTTAGTGACAAAAGTCCCAGTGAAAGTGAGATAAAATGGACTGCGTTGGGGCAATTTGCTTTGATAGAAGGAATTGTATTCCCTCCCCACCCCCCCTTCAGATTGCTGAAGGGCTTTTACTGAGTTCATCCTGTTCTTTGTCCATTTTCTCAGCCAATAATTCTCTCTCTGTTTGTGTCTACATATAATTTGTTTTATTGGGTTTTATTTTTTTGCTACGGACTATATACTTTTATTTTAGAGATAGTAAAGATGCCAGATTGCTGTTTCTCAGTATTACATTAACCAAATTTTGAAGTGTAATATGCCATGAAGAACTTAGCCTTAGGAAATCAGTGTTGTTTTAAGCAGAAAACAAATGAAGTCTTAATTCTTACTGTAAATAATAGAAGCTAGTGCAGAAGTGTAAAGATAGGTGTCTGACATTCACCTCTTCAAGAGATGGGGACCTTATGTAACATTTATGGTCTTTACATCAATATAAAAGTAAAAGTGAAACTTAAAAATGAACACTTATTTATACAGACCAAAGGTTATCTTCACCCAATGCTCAAGACAGTTGATCTCAAACTTCCTTCCCCTTCATGTCATTTTCTAGTCACCTTCTTGTCACCTTGCATTGGTTACAATACATAAAGCTTACAATAACTTTTTGGAAAAGAGTTTTCTTCTATAATGTAGAAAAAGAAAGTAAAGATGTCTTACAACTCTATGTTGACCAATTACATAAATATTTTTTTCCCTGACTATCTGTACTAGGAATAAATGCGCAGATCATGTATATATTAAAATGATTATTGTTCCATTAACCACTGAAAAGAAACACTAATAAATACAGAAGAAAACATATTTCTATGAAAAAAAAAAAAAAAAACCAACCCCAAAGCCCACACCAAAACCGGTAACACACATGCCTCAACTGCCCTGAACAAGTAAGCATTTTTTTAACACTTTAACCCTGTGGACAGAACAGGTGTAACTGCAGTGAGTAGTGATGAAATGAAAGCAAAAGGTTTTGCCTGTACATCTCTGCAGTTCCACAGATCGAAGCATTTGTCCTCCTTGATTTGGTGTGAGAACAAAGTCACACTGATTAGGTTACAAATGGAAAACCTTATTCATTTATTTCAGGCAAACACTGTCATGTAACCAAGATGTCTTTTAGTCCTTGATATTCACATCACATAATGAAGAAATTATACTGATGCTTTGTAATTTACTTTATAGCAATGTGTAATAACCAACCTTTGAAAGCTTGGTTGGCTTTGGAGGAGAAAAATTAAGAGGACATAATACAGGCTATTAAAATTAGAGCAAGATAGAGAACAAGAACTTCTTTGCTGCCTAAATGTGTTGGGTTTGAGAGAGGGTGGGGGGAAGACTTTTTTTGGTTGTGGGGGAAGGGCCACCTTGTGAGAGCGAAAAGCTCCCCTGGCTCCAAGGCAGAGACACCCCAGCCCAGGCTGGGCCAATGAGCACTAGAGAAACACCTCTGCGAATCCGTATTTGTGAGGGGAAGGACTGTCCTGAAAAGAAGGAGGTGGGGGTGAACCTGGAGGAGAGATCATTGACCTAACAAAAGATTACCATCAGCCAAAACAAGTAACAGACAGACACAGGGGGAGCTTCTTTGCTAGAGGAAAGAGGAGAAGCAGGAAAGACAGAGACCCACACCCAGTACTACTATATGGAGTAGGATAAAACAAAGTCCCCTGCAGCCCATGGAAATTCAACAGCGGAGCAGAGACCCACATGTAGGCCATGGAGAACTCCACGCTGGAGCAGAGAAGCTGAGCCTGAGATGTGTGACTGGAATTGGGACCCCAAGAGTTACTCACTGCCAGAGCGGGGGTGGACCCCCAGAGTGTGGTGTGAGTCTGCAACCCATGAATGTCCCCATGCCAGAGCCAGCAACTGAGCCCGGAGAGGTCTGTGACTCCATGGGAAGCTTACATTGGAACATCTTGTTCCTGGACTTTCATGCTGGGAAGAGTGGCAATGGTGAACTGACTGTAACCCCCATTCACTGCCCCTTGTGTCGCTTGGGGGGTGAAGGTAGAGACATCGGGAGCAAAGTGATTTGAACCTGGGAAGAAGGGAGATGTGAGGGAAGATGTTGTAAGATGTGGTTGTTATGTCTACTCAGATGATTTGCAATGAATTAAGTTGATTTTTCTTCCCCAAGTTTGAGTCTGTTTTGCCCGTGACCATGACTGGTAGGTGGACTGTCCCTGTCCTTCATTCTTAATCCTGTGCCCACTTTTGTTGTGTCTCCCACCCCATCTGACTGGAGGGGACCGCATGGTCCCACTGTGGGTCAAACCACTACACTAAGCATTCTCATGGATCTGAGATTAAATTAATGAGAAAAAGATTTCTTCTTAAGTTTAGTTGTGCTTTAACTGAAGTGCCTATTTTTTGACACTGAGTCTACCTGCCACA
>NW_010302998.1:0-71008 GCF_000700745.2 Antrostomus carolinensis | reverse complement strand
CCCTCCAAAACAGACCTGTCTCACACAAACTGACCACTGGGAAAGTCTATGGCCAGGGCTAACTCCGGCACATTGCATGGAAGTTCTTTGGGACCATGCCAGTTGGGCAAGACAAAAATCATGGACACTTTTATCAGTTCCTCACCAGTGTAGAGACAGCCTACGTGTGCAAAGAAAATCTATACTGTAGCCCAGTTGCCTCTGAATTAATGAGATATGATACTCCCATATGATCAACAGCAGTATTTTTTCCCCATGTATAGGAGGGGAATGAGCCCCATGAGCAGTGCTGGCCTGATTTCACAGGAGATCTGACACTAACTGGAATTAACCTATGCAGTAAGGGTACTATAACACACCAAGACTTCTACTCAGACTTTTCCCCAAGAAATAGTTTTCATGAAGGCAGAAAAATAATGATGTAATACTGTATAAAATCAGAGAATTGGTTGAATGCTTTCTAATTTGGCTAGTGTAGAATTTACCTGTTTTTAATTACCCAGACTGGAAGACAAGTAGGGCAATCAGCCTCCTTTTTTATTTATCATGATAATGTCATTGTGAAATAACATCTGTTGTTGGCTTAAAAAAAAAGAAATATGATGTATTGTTTTGATTTTTTTTTCCTTAAAAATGTAATAGCTAAAAATGCTTGTTTGCAACAGGTTTCAGTGGGTCTTTAGCAAAATTATGTGTGTCACAGGGATATTTCCATATTATTAAGATCAGATATCTAAATGAGTCTTGTTTTATTTTTGTAGAGGCCAAAGCAAGTAACTAAAAAATAAAATAAATGTGTAAATAAATGTAGGGAGGAAAACATTAAGCTATTAAAAAATAAAACCTTTAAGATTTCTCTAACCCAGGGTTCACCTGCCAGAAATCACATTGACACTAATTACATTAGTGATTCAAAGTAATGAGATGGATTCTAAATCATCACTAACAAAGTTATGGTAATTAATTACTGAGATGTTGGGAATAATAAGCCTTCTTGCCACCCTCAGTATATTTTGTCTCCCTGAAAATGGAGTCTGAGGAGAAAAAGCAGTTCATTAAAAGAAATGCAAGGTAATAGAGTTGTTCTAATCTATCTTTAACTTTCTAATTAGATTTTTAAAGTCTTCATTGAAATGCAATACTTTTCATACATAGGTGGGTGATATTTCCCTGAAAAGCAAAAGTCTTTGTAAGCAATATACACATTATTACAGCAGTGGGACAACAAAAGTACCATAGCTACCTGCTAGAGGAAAATAATGTGATTTAAGTGTCACATCAAGGTTATATAGGTATTGTTGATTAATAATACTGCGTTTTTTTTTCCATAAATACGCCATTTTCAATAGCTTTTCAGGATCCTGTATACACTTTCTTAAGTCACTGTGTGTCTAAAAGCAAACCAGACCATTCTTTTTGCTTTATACCAAGTGATTTTTGAATAGGGAAGAACAAATTTAACCTTACTGAATCCAGTTCTGCTGATATTATACAAATAAATGTCTCAGTGAAATCTAAATAGCTCTTTCCATGCTAAGACAGGCCATCCAGGATTATAAAAACAAACATATTAGACATAAACTTAAATCTTTTTTAATGTTTTAGGTATACTTTTAGCATTTATAATTTTCATAAGAAGTCATGAACTAAAAGGAATAATAGTTGAGTACTATATCATATTAACTATGTATTTGAAGACAAAAATCTGGAACAGAAGAATGATGTAATCATAAAAAAAAAAACATCTTTTAGAACACTTAAAAAAGAATGGCATTTTTTTCCTTCTGTCAGCAGCTGACAAATATTATTAACCATGTAAAGAAAGACATAATTATGTCATAATAAGACATAAAATGCAGTGACCTGAGAAAATGTTTTAGGTTGAATTAGTTTTGATATTTTCTATTAAAATTGGAAGGACAATGAGACTTCAGACTATTGGGAGAGATATTTCAACATCAGATTCCCTGTGTAGACAAGTGTAACCGTTGAAGTCTACAGGTCAGTCCTCTTTTGCATTGCTCAGAAGTCTGGGTTTTATTTCTATGCTAGATATTTTTTATTTGATCTTAATGAGAATATATATATTTTAATTTTGTGAATTTTGAATGTTTGAATTACTCTGGCACCGTTTAGACATGGGAGTAGGTATTTATTAACTTTTAAACTTTTGGCAAAAGTACATCTGATCTAACAAGTTCTGATTTTTCTACATTCATGGTGTGTGTTGCCTATTGGTGTTCCCATTTAAGAAGATTGTCTTTGCTGCGTCTGGATTTAGAATATTGAGACTAACTTCTTCCAATATGCATTAAAACTGAAAAGTCATTCTTTCATTCACCTAAGGTGGAATGACCGTCTGTGGAAATATAATCTTCAACTTCGTTCTGCAAAACTTCATTCTTCTAAGCAGTTCTGCTGGAGACACATCTTCTGTAAGCCTTGTTTCATTTTTTTCTGGGCTGTCAGATGTAGTGATTTAATTTGTTTCACATTCACATCCATTCTGCTTCATAACTTACTCTATTTATTTAACCTACCAGTTCAACATACCCCATACTCCCTCCAAATGCAAGCTGAATTCATCCATAGGAGACCTCTCAATCTTTTCAAAATTACTAGTACTAATTATACCCAGCTTCTTCATGCACTGTAATGAGGACAGCTGTCAAAAGCAAGCAATTTTCCATGTACATGTGTGTTTCTTTTATTAATGCGGAGTATATAAAGATTTTCAGTACAATCCCTACCTATGAATTTTGTGAATGTTTTCCTACTTTGAGTTTGGGTTTATTTGTCTTTCACATAAACTCCAGTATCCCTGGGGAAGAAAGAAACAGAAAACATACAGAAATTGATTTCATGAAGTGATCCTCAAGAGATATTTAACCTCAATATCATGCTACCATTAACTATGTCACTATTAGGCTGCAGGAATTCAAACTTCAAGAAATGTACCAGATGACTGGGTCAGAGAATTTCAGAATGATAGAACAATTAGAGAGAGAGAAGCAAACAATTGCAATGAATAATGTATCTGTCCTCTCTTTTGGACTTGTGCAATATCTGTCAGATTGCAATTTTTCATATTTAAGATAAGGTTTACCTCAAGAAAAATGTGACTGATAGATTTTCTTGTCTGTTTGAGAATGTGAGAAAGAGTAACAAGGGAAGAAAAAGGAATGGGATATATAAGACTCAAAGATCCCAGGGGAGTAGTTTATACCATGCAGTAATTTATATTAATAATTAATTGATTTTTAAATAATTAATGTATAGTCATTTTACTGTGGCATTTACCACACAAGTTTAATACTAAAGCAATTTCAGTTACTTGTGTTGTAATTCAGTTTTTGAGAAATCTTTGTCTCTGAAAGTCATGTTCTCTATACATAGTAGAAATAAAGATAAGGAATTCAAAGTGAGATTCACAGCAATCACTTGGAGGAGTCAGGGTGCTTAAAGCTATTCAAAGAATATCTTTATTTGAAACAAATGAGGAGACACAAATTGCTAGCCAACAGATATTCCTAAGGAAATATGTTGTTGGTTTGTCATCAGCCATCAGTAGGTTAAGGTATGTATCAATATCATCCCTATACACACCTATCCTTTTTAAATATTCTTGTCTCCAGGGGAATTTTTGTATTTGTTTCTTTTATGTGACACCCTGCATGTGAGGATATAGAAAATCCAGGTTCAGGGGCCACTAAGACATGGTAGGAAAACCAAACCCTTACCTGGTAGGATATGATGGCCAAGTGGCTTTCACCTAGGAATCATGTTACCCAGAAGTTAGATCTTTATGAGAAACAATTTAAAACTTTATCAATTCAGAATGAATAAATTCAGAATTGTAAGGGTTTTGGTGGTCCCTTTGGAGAGGCAAAGACTTAGAGGGACAAAGTGCATTGGCCTGCTCTATTGGAAATAATCCTTAAACCCACGAAAAGAAACTTTGAGCCCCTCCATTGTCAATGAGTGCTCTAGTTACCAGACTATTCTACAAAGTACGTTGTCACCATTTTTTTTCCTGAAGTTTTTAAATTTTAGTCACCCTGGCATGTATTATATTATATACTGTCTAAGAACAAACACGGAATTAATCTACAGAGGAATTTAGGCAGAGAAATACCTATGGATCCCGAACCACATGCCAAGTACCAAGATTGAATCAGTGGGAAAAATACAGGTCCCTGAATCAAAAGTAAAGCACACAAGTTTTGAGTTAAGATACTGAAATGGAGCGGTGTCTAAATCAAAACTGTGGACATAGAGATGTTTGAAGGTATTTGAAAGGCAACTTTGGAGAAGGATCTGAATGTTGAAAGCCAACATAAATAAAGCCAGCCTTTACATTGAGCTATGCTAAACTTTTGTGATTAAGCATTCAATTGAATGGTATTGTACTGGGGGTATTTTATTAATTAATGATTTTCTTTTTTTTTTTTTTTTTTTCCTCAGGTTAAATAAAAATGCTACTTGTACATCTCTGCTAATTAATACATACCCAAGAGAGATGATCTATTTTAATTGCTTTCCAGAAGACAATGTTTGCTTTTTTTTGCCACACCCTTAACAATCAACCTTTCTACTTTTGTCTCTCTCTTAGGGCACATTCACAAAAAGATAATGCATCTCTACAAATTATTTGGCAGCTGGTGGTAGAATATAATAAGTCTATTAAATTAAGAAACAGCTCACCAATATTTTTTTTTTTTTTAATTTCCCAATAAAAAGAGGAGTAACAGTTCGTGAAACAGGGGTTTTGCTCACAAACAATTAAGGGCTATGAGAATGGTGGCAGTCTGTGTTCAAGGCCTTAACTGCACACAGACAAATGGTTCTCTTTAGTTCTGCTTCACAACAGGAAGTCATTGTTATAGGATAAACGTGCCCAGGGTAAAACGTACTGAATCTCAACAAACTGATTTGTGGAGACATAAAGCTACCTTAGACTCAGTGGAAATTTAAAAGATTATTCAGGGCAAGCTGGAGCAGACAGCAGGCAATGGTTTTGAGGAAAAAATATAAGAGGGGTGTTTCTACAGGAGATACAGAATTTGTTTCCATAATAACACAATTCTGACATCTGTGGTGCTTTTGTGCTGTCATGCATCTGAAACAACACTGTGCCAGAAAACTGTCAGGTTTCCCCCCACAAAATGGAAAGAAATACATACTAACAAAGTAAAAAAACAAACAAACAAACAAACAAAAACAATTAATATGGGCATAAATTAATTTAAAATATGTTTCAACACATTATAGTTAGACTATAGTTAGGAAAATACAAATAAGGTCATTTAAATACTTTGAAGTTGACAGAATTAGAAATAATGGATTTCCTGAAATGTTTAAGGTTTCAGCTTTCAAAAAATGTCTGTATCTTAAAAAATATTACTTTTTTGTAATTTTAATTTTTACATGAACAGCTACATTCCATTTTTAGAAATTAATGTTATGAAAAGTAACACTTAAATTCTAGATTGGAAAAGTATTTATATATGTGTTAAGTTCTTTCAAATTTCTGGGGAGATGCAGTATGCAACTTGGACTAGTAGTCTTTCTATACTATTTGGCAATATAGAACAATTTTGTATTGCATGGAAAAGATTGCATGTGGTATACATTTTCTTAACATGACTGATCATGTTGTGTCAATTCCTTCTGTCTCTATTGTACTATTTGGCAATATAGAACAATTTTGTATTACATGGAAAAGATTGCATGTGGTATACATTTACTTAACATGACTGATCCTCCATGTTGTGTCAATTCCTTCTGTCTCTATTATAAGGCTGTAAACTACATTGTCAGTAATTGAATAGTATAAAAAACATTCTATTATTTCCCTTCACTTCCATTGCACTATCTAATTTCTAGTGACACTAGGATGATCTGTGGCCTCTCTCCCTGCCTTCATGGGTCTAGCCATGCAAAGAAGCAGTATGGGATGTGGCAGTAAGGAAGGGATTTCTGTAACAATTAGCTGCTGAAATCTACCACCCAACTCAGTGTCTCAGTGGTAAGCAGGTAAACTGAGAGATATGTTTGCAATTTGTGAGCCTGTAGGGGCATTTTCAGACATGTATTTCTTCTTTACTTTGGAGAAGCAAAGGCTGAAGGGTGACCTTATTGCAGTCTACACCTTACTCAACGGGAAGAGTGGAGGGGGAGATGCTGATCTCCTCTCTCTGGTGACCAGTGACAGGACACGAGGAAATGGAATGAAGCTGTGCCAGGGGAAGTTCAGAGTGGACATTAGGAAAAGGTTCTTCACTAGCAGGGTGCTTGGTAACTGGAACAGGTTCCCTAAGAACTGGTCATGTCATGAAACCTGTCAGAGTACTAAGAGTGTTTCGACAATGCTCTTAGTCATATGGTTTAGTTTTAGGTAGCCCTGTGTGAGGAGCGGGGAGTTGAACTCAATGATCTTTATGTGTCCCTTCCAACTTGAGATATTCTATGGTTCTATGATTCTATGAAAAGTGTTCCAAGCATGTTTACACTCATGATTCAAAACAAGTCCTGCTTTGAAATAAAATTTTGAATATATATGTATATACTGGTAAGTAACCTCACTCGTGTAAGTCCTGACCTTTCCAGAAGCATATTTAATTAAACACAAGTATCTCATCAGCAACATAAAAAAGAGTACCTAATTGGTATCTTATTTGGAGGACCTGAGAGCTCCTAACTGCAGAGAATTTAGCTGGTACAGTCCAACACAGGGGCTACATCCCTAGATTCTACTGTGATTAAAATTGGGCTTTACTTTATACTATCAATTTTTAGAGTAATACCTTTGAAATAGTCTCTCTGCTACAAAGAACTATACCGTTAGTACTTCTAAATGAAATAAATTGTAAGATTCAAATGTTCAAAAGAATTCCAAGCAGAGAAAAAAGTCCCAGGCATGAGATATTTCACCAAAGCAATGAACATCTAGGAAATGAATTTCATAACAACATTAGGAATTAAATTGTGAAAATGGGAAGCTGGTTATATTCCAACCTACAAAAAGGCAAATGCTGGAAATGGAATACAACTGAACACAAAATTCTCAGTGAAATTTTTAATTTAACTTTAATGAAATAGATTTTGTGGCAACTAAATTCCATCAAATTACTCACATTATGTGGAGGAACAAGCAAAGAGAGTCCACAGAACTCCTCTCTCCTTCTCAAAATTCCTTCTGCATGGCTTGAGGTATAAGGAAGAGAAAATACTTTGATACTATCTGAATTGGACAGTGCCAGTACATATTCACTGTTCTATACCATAAGGAGTACTATGTCTTTCAGAGATACAGTATTTTTCTGAGTGTCTGGAGATAACGAAGCTCAGGACTACTGGCAATGTGTAGTTAAATCAAACTCTGAATGTGTTCATTTGAATATAAAATGTGATCTGTATTTGTCTGAGTACCTGACTGCTACAAGCGAAAACCAGAATTGGCCATCGTCCTCCCAATGACTGAATTCGCCTCCCCCTCAGGAGATGTACAGTATGTGCGCTGCTCATTTATTCATTACGTTAAGAGGCCCGTGGTACATTTGCAGTGAAATAAGATCTGTCTATGTGAAAACACCTATTGCACCATGAGCTTCTCTTTCTGAGAAGCTGAGGCGTGGAGGCAGCAAGGTACTAGCTTTGGGAGCAGATAGTACCTTCACACTCACACTTGTTCTAGGTACTACCTTGGAGTTTAATGCTGGAATTAGTCTACTTTGACAGAGCTCTGTTTACAGTAAGACAAGATGACTGCATAGGCACATTGGGTCCCAAGAGTGTACCAGATTGACTTTGGGTTAGAAATAAGCCCTTGATTAACTTCTTGTGCTGACCTCTTCCTTTGTTTACTAGCTTGAATTGAGATTTCCTCTCAGCTCTGCATAATTTTACTCAGCTTCAATGTACTGCTTACCGGCACTGTTGAACTAACAAATGGGACAATATTAGCATAAAGCATAGGATGACAGGCTTGAAAACCAGTAGCAGAGAACAAAATACTGAAAATGAGCTTCAGAATCAGGGAGTCAGAAAATTTATTATTTTGACTACAAGAAAATCCTAGTCTTTGGGAGCAAAATAGACATTTTAGGAAAAACAAAACAACACAAAACCAAAAGAAAAAAAAACAACCAACCATCCAACAAGTAGAAAATTTCAGGAAAAGTTCTTGAACTAAAAAGGACCTAATAAGCCCAATATGGAAGGCATTGCTGGATAAGAACACTATGCATCTTTGTCCAGGTTCCCATTATTAATGTAAAAGGAAGACCCTTGGACAAAAGGCATATGCTGATGATTCACAGGTGTCTGGAAACAGTAGGGGACTTATCACTGACTAAAATCAATTTTTGAGACAGAGAGACAGAACTGTCCACAGTTAATCAGGAACTAATATGCAGTTCCTAGAAGAGGCTGTGTATCATTTCACTGCCTCTGCAACATAATGAAGCATTGGTATATCCAAAAGAAGCTTCATTTAGAACATATGAGACAATTATCATTGATGGATAGCTGTTTCAGTAGTTTCACAGTGCAAAGGAATAACAGCGCATCACGTATATCAATCCCCTTACCAAAAACAATGCTGGCATCAAGAGATGGCACTATCATCAGAAGAAAGGACAGCACATCCATCAGATAGTTGTAATGAAATCAAATGAATAAGGAAGAGGACAGAACACCTGATAGGTGAAGTACGAAATGGGGAAAAATGAGATAAATCTCTAATGGTATCAAAGATATCAAGATTTAATATAGATTTACTGTCAAACAAGTACATGCTTTTTACAGTGATTTGTACTTAAATGGGTATTTCTGAGTCCAAACCATGTAACAAATAAGCACATATTTTTCAAACACACCATGGGTGTGATCCTGCTTCTAATGCTGTCAAAATATTATGTGTAATGGCCTCACACAAACATGACAGTGCAATAAAGATAGAAACCTGACATGAAACTAACAGGATATAAATTCAAAACAAGCAAAATAAAAGTTGTTCTCTCTATATGCAGTGAAGACATGGAACTCCTTCCTGCAGGAGATTGTGGGTGTTACATGTTTTGAGGACTTCAAAAAGCACCTTAGTAAGTTTGCTGAAGAAAAATCATGACAGATCTCTAATTACAAAAACATGACCTGTGATTTAAGAAATCTTTGAACTGCACATGGACGTTACCCAAGGTGCTGTTGAGGACATGTATTGCTACCTACCTGCTTGGTTCCTAATGTCTTCTGCAAGTTTCTGCTGTTTGCTGTCATTGAAGAATTGATACTATGTTTGATGGACCTTTTGTCTGATGTAATGAAGCTGGTTTAAAGTTCCTTTGTAACATAAGTGATACCTTCCAAAACATACCAATACCCTAAGACACCATCAATAAAATCTGTAGTAGACAAAAAAGACATTCCAATTTGTAATAGGGACAAGGATATATGAAGTAATTATCTGAAGGACTAAGGGATTTCCATAGTTAAGATGATAGCAGTTCACCCAACAAATTAACAGTGTTTTAATACTGATGACATTGGCAACAACATCAAGCCCCTGCTTCCTATTACTATAAGGAATATGGTACCATGGAGTTAACTTTGGGATGCAATAAAGGACAAGAGAAAATCTGGTGGCAAAGGGAAAAAGAATAAGGGCTTTCCAGGGCAGATTATTATTATTTTTTTTTTTTTACAGAGATTATTTTGATAGTGCTTCCTAGGTGATTATGAAAGCAGAGCCTGTGTTTTTTCCCCAGTGATGAGCCAAAAGATATTCCCTTTTTCCTCTTTTTAACTCTGCTATAAAGGAAGGAAATCCTCCTTTGAAAAAAGTCGATGCTGGTTGATTTTCTGCTGGTGCTTGGTGCTTGGATTACCCAAAGGAGGAGCTATCTAGGAAGCAGCAGCAAACAGACTACAGCACAAAATCAGTTACTGTGCCTGCAACCAGTGAAACACTTGCTGTGCTAGTTGTTTCTATCAGGAGGATCTCCTACTGTTACAGCAGATCTACCTTAGTGTGAATAGCTGAATTTACTCTTTCCTCATACTTTGGTAATTTCTACTGTATGTCTGATAAATCTTGTACAAGCCATGAGACCTTGAACTGAGAAACTAGTAGACTTATAAGAATATACCTAACTGGAATTAATTCTCTAGCTAACTTCATGTTGCTCTGTGACCAGTCATGCATTCTGACCAGACAGCTGCCAGAGCCATATGTCATACCATTTGTATTAATATTCCTTAATTGATCATAATATTAGTTTACAAGTATCTGCTGTAGGTGATGTTGAGGGTAGAGTGTCCTATAACATGCAGTATTGCCCTTCATTGTTGTCTGAGAGGATGTGTGGCCTAGAATCACTTCCCTTGGTTTGGTGTCTCAGGAAATCTCTGCATGTTGTTTTAAAATGACAGTTTTGAACTCTTTCATTTTAGTGTAAATTGAAATGGAAAATGAAACTACTTCTTTCACTTACCTTTGAAAGGTTAATAATCAAGACAACTAATGGTGCTTATGTCACATCTTTCAGTTCAAAGCCTTCAGGGCAGTACCAGAATTCAAGCTCAGCATTCCATTTTTTTTCTAGAGTAATAACACCATATGTTGACTTTCATATACTCAATTTGGTATTTTCAATTGTATTTCTGAGAGGTAGTTTACTTCTCATGCTCATTCTCCTGTTTCTTAGCATCATATTCACCCACAGGCTTTGTCCACAGCATTTCTGCATCTTTGAAACATAAGTTGAAAAGATGTAACTGCATAAGTTCAATCAATTTCATGGGCTGAATATAATTAAGAATTTTTTGACTGTTCATTTTTGAACTTTTGGACTGTTCAAAATGTCCTTGATAATATGAAGCTTACACTACTATTTTAAAGTCAGTTTTTCAGCACTATGAATGCACCAAAGCACTTAACATGGATACTGTAGGGATGATGTTATCACTTAGGATTTTGGTAGCTGAAAAGCATACTTTTCATTTAGATGGGCTATTTTGGTCTTCCATGTCCTCCTATGGAAGGAATCCTTCTGTGACTGTTTTATCTGATGAGGCATCCCCTAGCTGCCTATCGGCATGACTAAGTCTATAGTGCAAGGGATGAAAGAAAATGGTATTAAAGAAGTTCTTATAATAGCTCCTTGTATCTCTATGCATTGTCTTTATGAATTCATAATCTAACCATAATAATTTCAGGTAGTACTTAACCCAAGCATATTATCTTTCTCAACATTTTATCTGAATTCAACTTATTTTTTTCTATTTATCGTATTTTAAGAGCACAATTGAAGCTGTTTCTAACACATGAGGTGAATCTAGTTGGTTACTGATAGCAAGTGCTCAGGATCCTGTAATAATACATAGCAATTTAGAACAAGTAAGAGGGCTAGAGTGATATGTAAGAGGATATGAGCGGCTACTCCCTTTAAGAGTATCCCTGTAAGAGATATGAAAGATGGAGCTGTTTCTGAAGTTTGTATATACAGAATATAGTCTGGGCATTTGGTTATACACATTATAAATACAACACAGGGAATATTCCGATGTGGTGTTTGATTTGTATCCATTTGTAATGAAAAATGGAAATGCAAATGGAATAAAAAAAGAAATAAAACTGCCTATTCTCTTGTCCTGTGCGACAGATGAACATGACTTCTGCTTTTATTTCGTTATGGACACAAATAAACCAACAAATGAATTCTTTGAGTGCTACAGATGGTATTGTAATTCCTTAGACACATAATATAGTATTATATGTGGCAGACAGTAAATACTGAGTGTCCATACTGGCTCTGCGCAGTTGATCTTGTTGGTCTGTTCAAATTTAAAGCTGTTCTAGTCTCCTCACATCACTCAGCTAGTAATTTGATTACGAAAGATAAGAAAGCATATTCATATAGAGATGGATATAGAATGCTAAACCTATGAATCATAATAGACTGGTGAGGGGATATTTGTCATATGTGGTTCCTGTCCTGTGACCTGAAAGATGTTACAGCAGGAGAGAAGGTGCAGTTATGGATAAAGCATTAGGAGAACACATAACATGGGCAAAAAATGGCTTTTGAAATATTTTACACTGTGGAAAAAGTTGTAATGGAGATGATGGCCATGTTACAGCTCTGAACTTGCTTTAGGGGAAAGATAGCTAGCAAAAATCATTGTGACTAAGGTACACCTGCTAACATCTTGTTAGATCCTTGGGAAGGAAAAGGCCTTTTCTACATTCAATAAAATGCACAGCTATGGATCTACATTGTAAATTATTTGCTTAGCAAGCAAGAAAAATTAGTAATCTACTCTGCAGGTAAATTTATTATTCTGTGTCATATCTTCAACTGTTATTCACGTTAGAAATATTCTCACCCTGTAGCGTCTAATTAGTAGAATCAAAATCTAATAAAAACCCCAACCGAAACCCCCACAACTACAGGATTTGCATATTTAACTGAAGCCTACATGTTTAGTGGGACAATGATTTGATTAGTGGCAGGAGGAAATTAGTATTATACTCAGGATATGCAATGTCACCATAGCTCTCAACTGAGTGTCTTTAAAGCAAAATTGTGTCCGTACGAATGCTGGTAGTTACCTCCTGAATGCTTTAGTTCTAGAAAAAAAATAGTGCTCTAAAAATTTATTTAGAAAGGATAACTTAACAAATTGCTGTCTTTAATATATAATTTACACTACCTGGCTTGCCATGAAGATGTCTAGGATCCTAGACATTTTTATCATAAAATTATAGAATCATAGAATGGCTTGGGTTGGAAGGGACCTTGAAGATCATCTAGTTCCAACTCCCCTGCCATGGGCAGGGACACCTTCCACTAGACCAGGTTGCTCAACATGGCCATGAAGACTTCCAGGGAGGGGGCATTCACAACTTCTTTGAGCAACCCATTCCAGTGCCTTACCACTCTCACAGTAAGGAATTTCTTCCTAATATCTAATCTAAACCTACCCTCTTCCAGATTAAAGCCATTACCCCTCGTCCTATCACTATATACTAATTACAGTATACTGAGTGAAGTTTGATACAGTTACATTTGTGGGACTAAGAATGTACATGGGACCATGTTGTGACAGCACCTTAGGGAGACTTAAGGAGATGTTGATGTGCTCATTCAGCCTTTCTACCTTTGCCTACAAGCCGTAAGGGAGTGATGGGTTGCTCTAAGCAAAATCCTGGTGTGAAAGGTCAGGGGGTGGGCACTCTTGGGCTTGCTAAGAGTCGCTAGGGCACTTCATCTAGATGAAGCCCTTTTCACCAAGTAAATATAGCTATAGAGAAGAAGCTTAATTTTCTCTGTTCAACTCTTCTATTGGTAAAAAGTTTCTCCAGAGACATTTTATTCAGCACATGTTTCATGAATTTAGAAATAATAATGACTGGTAAGAATGAGTTTTCAAGATTTGTGGCAACAACAATGATTAAAAATATAAACAAGTATTCATCTATAAATCACTGTAAAACGGGGGCTGTAAAACTGTAGAGAGAGGGAGAGAATCAGTTCCAAATGGGGCTTTGAATTTGCCTGAAAAGGTCAAATATATGGTTTGAGATGCAAGAAGTTTAATCTGATAATCTTCTTTTTCTTTTTCCCAGTTTTTTTTTCAAGTCGAATATGAACTGGAATTCAGTCTTCAGTGTGATTTTACTATGATGTAAGAGTTGAACAGACAGTAAATGTGAAATGATTGACATACTGGAAAAGAACTCCACTTATTGCTCTCCAGTGGTGTTGTTCTGGGGATATTTTGTAGCAACAGCTATTTCTTGCAGTCCTTTCTTTTTTTTTTTTTTTTTTTCTGCTGCATGTCTAAGCATTAGTAAAATTTTCCTTACATGTGTACAATGTTAAACTTTCTTAAAGTATTAGTGAAGTAATTCCCAGAGCTTCATGACAGAGACTGGCAAGGAAAGGTTATAGTGGCCATGTGCGTGTGCATTCTTGATAGATTCTTGGTCACTGTTTAGATTGACATACAGTTCCTAAAAGCCAGCACACTCCGTTTACTGATTGGAAAATTCCAAATAGTCATATTTGTCATCAAAAAATTTGTGTTTAGATATTTATATGTAAGTATTTTAAAATAGATATAGATATTTTTAATATATATGCATATATTCAAGCATCTGAGAGTACATAGATATGCATTTACATTTGTATACAGCCATGGGCAGTAAAAAAGAACTGCAAATATGTCATGATTCACATTTCACTTAGGCTCTACTCAGGTTTAAAATACTGTTAAAATTGGTTTTCATTCTCTCTTCTTAATGCCATTCCTGACTGGTGCTGCAACAGAGCAAGGAAAGTCAGAGAAGTGTAACAGATAAACTGCACTGAAATGTTGAAATCTCAGAAAATATGTGCATGAAGTTTTGAGTGATTTTTTTTGTATTATATCTGGTTATCATCACTCAACAAAAGTTCCAGCTGTTCTGAATTTTACATCAGCTCTGACAAGTGCTCATTCATGACTTCACAATTACCTTCCTTGTTCTCTCTTCATAACAAGTAGAGTCAGTTCTTAAAGGCTAAAAATGTAGCAATGTAGAGCTAAGATCAGCTTAACTTTTAAGGTGCTACTGCTTACTGGAAGTTACAACCCAAGTCAGGTACCTAGGTAGATACAGTATGTGGAGTCCATGGAAAAAAGCACCATGTCCATTTTAAATGGGGAAAAAAAAATGACCCAACTGTAGAGATTTCTAATGAATAACTTTTCAAATAAAGGCTTAAAATTTCTATACCATGTGAAACATTCTCAAAATGAGATATGAATAGAGATCTGTCCAAACAATTTTGTGGACAGGCTGGTGGGTTTTCAATTTTTCTCTGACAGAAAATAAGGTTCCCAAATCCCAGAAAAATATATAGAGTGTGGTCTGGTGGGTAAAAACGACGACAATGATCACCATGACTTCCTCTGTGTTCTGGCTGTGTCTCCTGTAGCTACTGACAGTGTCTCTAAGTACTGCTGAGGTGGAGGAAGATCTACCCTATGACCTGAGGCTTTTCAATGAAACATTTGTTGAGTTGCTGATTGCCATTAGGTTGTAGAAAGTTGCGAACATGATCATGAAGAAAAAATTTAAATCTCTATATGTTTTATGGACAAAAAAAAGCTAGTAGGTATCCAGTGAGATGACTATGTAGCAAAATAAAAGAAAATACTTTTTCACACAAAAGTCATAACTATAAGTGAGCAAAATACTGAGCAAGAATTGATTTTGCAACATGGGTCAATCAATGTAGATTTAATTTGAGTCCAAACACAGACTCGATCTCAAGAAAACCCTTTTACTTTGGATTGATGGAAGTGGTAGCAGCAGATATATCAGGAAAAAAAGTTTATTCTTAATCTTATGTCCTTTTATGCTCATGCAGGAATTTATGATCAGTGAGAATAATCAAGCTGTGACTATAATGTTCTTTACACGTTCTTGCAACACAGTCTATTCTTTGCATGACACTGATCCAGTTTAATGTTAGGTTATATGATAAAAGTCAAGGGGTACAAGGTACAAGCCAGAAAATTATGTTTGCATGTGTATGTTCCTCTGTGAAGCAGCTGAAGGTGAGACGATCCAAGGGTCAGTTACTCAGCAGACTGATAGCAGAGGTATCTACATTATATATATGCATGTATTTCACATTAATGGCTCTTCATCATAATCAGCCACAGCAGGGACCAGGACAACACTGTTGATGCTGTTCACATTAGCCCAAGTGCTGAGAGTTTCTGTGTGCCATTTATGTGTGTTTGTGTATGTGTGCTTATTGGGAATACCTGCTCAGCTCTACCGCAGGCTGGACCTTGGGGCATGGAGTTGTGAAAGCTTTGCCTCTGTGAAGCTAGTGGATTCAGCAATTCCTAACACTTAATATTTCATGGAAACCTTTGGGAAAATAAAAATGTGTAACTATGCTGTGCTTTACTTATTGTATCAAATCTGAGGGAAAATGACAGAGTTCCTGTCATGTTCATATCAGTGTAATCAAAAGTGAGCAAAACTTTTGACACCATTGCACTTTATATTGTATTAGATCTCTTCTATCTGAACATTATTTTCAGGTTTATTTGATATCAGTAAAGGCAAACTGATCTTGTGTGTGTCTATTTAATACATGGCTCAGTGAGATGGAAGCAGAAAGTGTGACAGGTCAGCTGTGTAGCTTTCCAGTGTTTCAAATGACAGCAAGTGGGATGCAAGCTCTTATGCTTGGCTATCCAGACTATACCAGGTGAAACCTGAGTGGTAGACTAGCAGATGTGGCCATATGCTCTATCCGCACCTGAAGGTGAAATGTGCAGGTTTGGCTGATAGTTGAGTCTGTAGGGGCAAAGACATCTCAGTTCCTCAACTCTCTGTTATCAGCTGATACGCAGGGGTTCTGGTGTTCCTGAACAAAAGATAAGGACACTCCAGGATGCCAGCTGAAGAAGCAAAAGCCAGCATAAAAATGCATGTACAGCTCACATGAACAGCAAGTGATTTGATAGAATTATGGTCCAAGCCACCCTCATGTAGCCATGTAAAAACCACACATATGAGTAAGCATTCAGAGAACTCATACCACATGTAACTGGACTATGTGTATGCAGGCTCCCCAAGTGAGACACGATGTCCATGGCACGATGGAGATTAGTAGAAAATACTCAGGGACTCAGTAAGTTGTTAGGGCCATAAGAGAGTGGAAGATTGTCAAGTTTACTAATACTTACTAATTAGGTACATAATAACTAATTAACTTAGGCAGAATTGTGTGGTAGTCTGTGAACCTACCTAGAGGATCCAAAAGAACCATGACACATTTTTTTTTTTTTTTTAAAGGATTGTAAACCAACTAAGTTTTAAAGAGGACATAAAAGACTCGTACCTCAAGGTTAAGATGAATGAACAGTAGAAGTGACATGTAGCACAAAGGGAAAAATACATAGCATACAGAAGACAGGCTGCTTTATCCACCCAGTGTTCTGCTCCTTCCCAAATGTTAATGTTTGCTGGAGGACTGATTCTCACTTTTGAAAATTTTAATGAGCTAATTCCCCTATGAGAGAGGGAGGGAGGGCATTTATTTTAATTAAATATCCCATACACTGAAACTATAAGATCACAAGCAACCAGATGCTCTGTTCACTCTAATTAATGATGCTTTGGGATTGCTGATATGCAGAAAGGACCTTGAATAGATCATACTTAATTATATACTTACATTGCTCATAGTGAGTAAGAATTACGAGAGTGGTCCAGAGATATGAACAGTTACTGAGTATCATGTGTCCTTCTACAGTTTATTAACAAGAGAGGTAGAGAATGACAGTGTTCCTGGAAGTTCATTGCCTATAGCTATCACTATGACATTTTAAGTTTATGGCAAATGTTGAGAAATTATTCTTATTTTCAATGAATAGTTCCTCATTTTCTTCATATTTTCTGCAAAAGCAATAAGATTACCTTGATAAACAAGAAGCAAAGAGATGTTAGAATATGTGTATTCATGATTAATTGTGAAACAAGAGAATGATTGTGAAATATATTTTGTTAGTAATTAAAAATGCCAATAATAACCATATACTAAAATCTGGGACAGCCTTCTATAATACTTTTAAATAATTCTGTCTTAATTGTGAATTTTAATTATCAAAGGGATTTAGTGATGCATATTCAAATGATTGACACCATGTCTATTATGCTGCCTGGGACCTTAATTTATTTTTTCAGGGTAAGGATGAAGTGCCCTCCAGCTATTCTATCATCATTTGTGCATGAGCATTTTTTCAACTACTCAGAAAAAGATAGAGGTGCTATACTCAAGACCATCATCCATTGTATTCCTTGATATTTTGTGATCAGAAACAGCTACTCACTTGTGTAGCAATCAGAAACTCTTCACAATTAAATACTTATTGACGTTTTGGGGAAATTATGGCAGAAAAAAATATTAAAAAGTAAAAAAATACTAACATGTAAAATTTTCCAGTCTCTTACCAAATAGTCATTAGAGAACACCGAAGAGTGCTGGCTGACAAAATGCAGCTCACTCATATTGCGTGATTCATGTTAAACAAAAATATGTTAGGCTAAGCCTCTTCATATGAATGCATTATTTGCCTATATCGATGTAGATTTAGTATAATGTTTTTCTTGATCCAAGGATAGTAAAATTACAGTTCAAGAAGAATAAATTTATTTTGTTGTCACAACTATTGTCAACTAAAACCTGGATTTCTATCTAGTAGAAAAGCACTATATTATTGTCAATTTCCTTATCCAGTATTTTGACTTATTTTTAGAATCCTTTATTGTCAGAGCTATAACCTGACGTTCTTCCTTAAACTGAGTAGTACCCTACTAAAAAATGGGCCTGTAAAGACTAAGCTGATTTTAACGTGATCAAGATTATTAATATTTCTTAAGAAAACTTAATTTATAACCTAGTCATTTCAAATACATTTTTGATTTGCATGCTGTTCTATGCATCTCATATTACTTTTCCCTTAGGGTAATACTTTTCTTTCTTTTGTTTTGAAAGTTTTGAATGAGGAAAACATAATGTGGTTTTCTCAGTTTCTATATTCATTACCCAATCCCTGAAACAGCAGCACTTCAACTGAATTTTAAGTGAAATTTTTTGAAACTATTATTTTGGAAGGAGGTTTTTTTATCTTTACAAAATCCTTTCTATTGAAAATAAGTTTTCAATAAAAGTCTGAAACAAATAAACTTTACAATCCCCTTTCCACAAATGGTTATATTAAGTGTCAGTTTTCTTCAAAAAAGAAAACTTCTGGTAGAGCTTTTCCTAATCAAACAAAACTCTGGTTAAGCAAGGACTTGAATGACATTCAAACTCCATGACTGCTTTTACTTTATTACTACAATTTATAATGAAGAAAACATGCTTAACTGAGAAAGCACTTTATTCTGTTTTTTACCATCAAAACAGTTGTATTTGAGGAAAATGCCCAATTTGATGTATAATTATTTGTGATATGCTTCTATAGATTTTTCTATTTTTTATTATTTTCTGAACTTTATTAGAAGTATGACAATTTTATTAGCTCAAATTAAGTCATATTGTTATGAGGTTTGAGGGTTTTTTTGGGTGTTCTATATACTGATGATACAATGAGACATTCCCTTTCTGAGAACACATCTGATTTCTAAGATATAAATAGGTTCAAGTTTGGTTGCTGAGTAGTGGATAGAGATTATTTGCTTTATAAATATGATAGGATACTATAATATAATTTGAAAACAAATGTACCATAATTCAAAGCATTATGACTGCAGAAAACCTGTCAAGCTTTTAGTTCATACATAACATCTCAGTGATGTTAAAAAAATAAATATAATTTTGAAAATGGTTTTGAAATTAGAGTTGCAATAGCTTGGAACTTTTACAGGAGGGGATGTTTGCTGACAATCTTGTATTGAACTTAGGCCGATAAAAAAACAGTATGAAAACATGCAGAGAATTTGTTGTTCCTGTGTGATGATGATAAATATCTAGCCAAAGCCAGATTTAGGTTTTATTATTTTATTTTAAAAGCATTATGATAGCTTGTTTGGACCTTAGTTAACAATGTTATTGCTTCAGGAAAACAGAGTTGCCTGGTGTCAGTACAGGGCAGGTAGGGTGTGAAAACAATTAAAACAAAGTGGGCTGAAGTCCACTTTGAATGTCCACCAAGAAAGAAGAGGGAATAATAGAGGATGGAAGGGTTTATACCCTACATTTCTTTCTGTTGTAAACTGTGTTTAGGAAGACATGGTATCAGCATTATCCTCTAGGAGAAAGGATTGTGCTACTCCTGGCACTGCACAAGACATCTCTTTTGAGAACAACATAAGAAAAAATGCTTATCATTCTCTGTCTTCTTTCACTGTTTTCAAACAGTGAGCTCCAGAGTGCATGCTGATTGCACTACATGTATGTGTGTGAGTGTTACAAAGAATGAATGATACAAAATTGGCCTTGAGAACAGGAGAGAGCTGGCATTTTGACTATCAACATACAAAAACTTGGAACACCCACAGAGAAGAGTGATCAGTCAACTTTTGGACCTACAGCCTTTCACAACCTTCTGAACAACTCCATAGCAGCCCATGCTACAAAGTTCAAGTGACAATGAAAACATGACTTAACTCTATTGCTATAAGAATGGGATTTATTTTCTTGGATATTTAGATTTTTTTTTCTATTTTTACAAATGACATGTAGGTTTCATGCTAGGTATGGAATAAGGAAGACAGTTAATAATAAAGATCTCCTGTAACGTTCTTGAAGTCCAGGTTTGTCACTTCCTAGTTTTCTTTTTCTTTTTTTAAATGTATACAATTTTAAGAGCCTACTTTTGGAAATAATGTAATAGATTTGACCAAATCTTTACTGATTTGAAATAATCTGGATTCATAACCATGGTTTATGGAGAAATGAGTAAATATCAAAGCTGTTTTACTAAAATAAAATAAAAAAGAACTCAAAATTTTCTCAGGCGTGTGTTCAGTTTTAGTAATGCTATTCTGCTTTTTGAGTATTAGGTGGTTTTTCAAAGAATAATGGAGTAATTAGTCTCCCTGTCTTCTCCTATCCTTGCAGTTCCAGAAACTATGGTAATAATTCATCTCCAAGATAGCTGGATCTTTTGGTTCTTAGTGCTGCTACAGGGCTTGCAGATACTTTGGAAGGATATCTCTCCACTTAATTTGCTCAGTAAGAATGTGATTTAAGGCTGAAGAAGTTAATTCTTCAATCACTTATAACTGAAAGGTCATTCGATTAACATCACATTATACCTGTTAACTGTCAGTATAAAACTGACACCATTACCTGACATGCAAATTGAAGGATACATATTAAAAGTATATCCTCTGTTCAGTTTAGAAGCATTACATTGTTAGAATATTAGTTTTCACTGCTCTTGCAGATTTCTGCATTTTAATGGCTCGAAAAATGAAATGAGCAGACTACAACATCACTACTTGTTTCTAATGTCTGCTGTGTTCTCTTTTAAAGGTTAAAGGCAAGAATGACATCTTCTTATTAATATTTCTTCTGCTATCTATGCAAAGACATACCTTATTGCTTAGGAGTTATACTCTCAAGGTATTAATGTTAGTTAGGCATCTCAGTATTGTTAGAAAATTATTCCTAATTAAAAACCATATTTTGCAGCCCTTTCTGCAGAATGAAAACAGAGGAGGGTTTTATTTTAAACTTACATAACATCAGGTAAATTGTTTTATTATCCCTTCTGTTAGCCTTGTTCACCCTTACTGAAGGAAAGGACCACGGCAGATATTTAATAATACCTATTTATCAGTATTTATTCTTGATATAATTTTATAAAAATACCATATCTTTTTTTCATTTACCTATTAATATGTCACTCTAAGGTTTATGCTTATTACCTTTTTACTAATGATAAATCAAACCACACAGTGACTGCTAGATTGAATTTACAATAATTTCAGTATGAACTGTCTATAGATAAGGAATACAACCTGCTCTTAGAAACACAAAATAGTAATTTCAGTCACAAATAACCTTATGAAGTTCAAAGAAGATAATTTCATTAATGCTGATACTCAGCTGTATTCTTATATGGTTGAATTCTAGATTAGGACACAGCTTGGACCAAATCTTTATTTCATAATGTTTAATTTAGCATCTCAGAAAGTATTTGGGTTTTTAGCTGTTTCTCATTGGTTTAATCAAAGGGGTGTTCTCTTGGAAAAAAAAAAATTAATTAAAAACAATGCTAATTATCTGTTTGGTTTTTTTCCCCCTAAAATACATACTTCAGTTTTTTTTCCTAGCACATTTCACTACCAGTTTTATAGAGCTGCATATCAAAACTTCAATTAAAAAACCAAAAGTCCAATAGAGCAAATACTTCTATATTAAGCTTCCATTCGTCTCTGTCTTAAAGACCATATGTTCTGTTGGGACAGCTCTACTTTTGAATCCTCAAAGATGAGATAGAAATCATTGTGGTATTTGGAGTTTATGTTGCTGTGCTTTGTTAAACCAGAGACATTTTAATTTAATCTGCACTACTGTGGAGAGAACATTTTGTGAATTTTCTTTTCTAGAATAACCAATGAATTTCTTCTTGATAATTGTCCTCTATTCTTTACTTGTAGTTTACTTCTCACAGCAGTGGGGCAGTAAAAGCCAAACACAAATAATTCTCTAAATATTGCTCCCATCTGTTTTACTGTTGTTCATAATGCAGTCAGGTACTATCTCCGTCCTAAAATGCTTAGTTATTACAATAGCATAGTTTGCATTTTGCATAACCCATTGACTTCTGCCAATTTGACTCTTTTGCCATTGCCATTTTTTGAATACTGAAAAAAACCCCACATATCAATAATAAAAAAAGAGTACAGTACCTATTTTCCACTGGTTAGTGCTTGTTTGCTTTTCAGAGGCAAAGACAGTAAATGGGACAAAACACTGGAATCTCGCTCTCAGCTAGACATATTTTTGATAAACCACCTTCTGTGTTTGCCACAACATTTGAGTCCACTTATGTAGTGGGCTGCACTGGATATTCCATCTAGGTATTTATAAGAATATATATTGTATTAATTATCATGTATGTTTGTTTTGTATGTTTTTTCTTTTGGCTTTTTGCACTGAATTTATGGGAGGAGTCTGCCTTGTTTTTATTGTTCAGCATCTTTCTCTGTTTCTCATTGACTTTAGATGATCTTTCATTCTCCCATTGTATAATTTTTTTTGTTCTCTCATCCATACTTGTTTCTAAGTTCGTTGTCATTGGATGCAGAGGTCAGATGTGGGGGGCTCTGACGCTTCTCCTCTTAGCTGAAAAATTTATCTCTGTTCTCTTTTGAATTAGGTATTCAAGAGTGACAGGACAGTAAAGTGAAAGACTTTTACAGGAGGAAGTTCCACCCTTGTCAACTTTTGTGAGCTTTTCAAATACACTTGACATTGAGAGACTGGGAGGCAATCAGGAAGAGGAATCTGCTGGTTCCCAAGGAAGCCCGATGTTTCTTGATGGTTCTTCCAACACACTTATTTATCTTTTTCCACTATTTTAATGCAATTTTAAACTTCCAGGCTTGTTTGATACCATAAGTAGAAATATAAACCAACTTTGTTTTACTAAAATTGCAGTCTGGCTGGCACAAAAAACCCAAAAAACCCCAACCAAACAAAAATTTTTTCAAAGAACTTGTTATCAGGAGGATGCAGTTAATTTTTTAATGCCTTTTAACCCAAACAAATGGGAGTTTCAGAGCCCTTTGAATAGTTTGATATTAGAATCTAAGCCCAGATTTTGTATATTCCAGTTAACATGCCACTGTAAACTCTAACAAATACTGATTTTTTCAGTTTCAAAATTTTGGATGAAACGATTACTGAAGTCATGATCTAAGAAGAGTCATCAGCTCTGTGTTGCTGTCCTTAGTTTTTTGGAATCTGGTTCACAGCCGTTAGTAAGACACAGAAATCCTAAATCTTTGAAGACTTAAATATACTAGAATGAGATCTGCACAAACGTGCATATTGAATCCCATGAGGTTGGTAACTTCTCACTTTTATTCAGCCATTCAATTGGTAGAGCATTCAGGATGTAGGAAATGGAAGCTTAATTTCTTTTGCTTCCTGAAGAAATTCACAACTCACCTCTCCAAAACTCTCAGTCCTGGGCTAAAATACTTGAACAAGTATAGGAACAAGCCCTAGAATATATATGCAGTGATCTCTTCTTACTTCTCTATAGAGACTCTTAATTTATAGACTCTTAATTTATTTGTTTCCTTGTTAGATTATTTAATAGCCATGTAGTCAGTTTTGCTACATAAAGTGAAATTTACCTCACCTAGTTTTTGCTGTCCAAAATTTAAGCTTTAGTCTTTATTAACCCTCTTGCTAAGATATGTCTGAAAAAGAATTAAAAGTATGTCTCCCTCTCTTGATTTATTTTGGAGAATACAGATAACTACCTTAGATTAGAGGCCTAACTTTTAAACAAGTTGATTTGGTGAGATAAATCCCTTCTAAAGTATAATTGCAAATTTTGTGCACTTATTTAAAATATGGTGCCATTTAGAGTTCTTTCAATACCTATAACCGTTATGTGCAAAATAAGTAATTTCAGTCAGTTCTCTCAAACCATTGTACAGATTTTAAAGAAAATTATATAGGACTGATACAGTTTCTAGGCTGAACATTTTAAATATCCTGTGCTATGAACATTATTTGTCAAGTGCTAAGGTCCACATCCAAAAACACTGGTGGTCACAAAAGTTTGGTTTAGGACTTGTATTTTTCACTGTTTTATCTACGTATCTTTTATTTACAGTAAATGATAAGGACAGAAGGAGACAGTTTGGGTCCATCTTTGATTAAAAAGAAATTGATCAATGTTGAACTGGGCTGCCTCTGATCTGTGATCAGAATAGGACCTAGAAGTGTGAAATAGGCAGTCTCAGCAGTTTTACCCATTCATTGTTTTGATCTGGGGGTGAGATGAGTTTCAAGTGTGCTTTTGGAGGTCTTGGATTGGTTCTCTCCTGAGATTTCTGCCAAGCTGGCCAATTATTATTATCCAACTGAAATATGAGTGCTTTACATGTCAGAGTAGCTTGAGCTTAGCTCCCCACAATAGTTGCAGAATAAGAATCCAACCTCTTAAAGCTACTAAGAATATACTGTAAAGGTTATAAAACTAATTAGTTACACGTTCCTGGGAGACACTATTGGGAGTCATCCATTGCAGTTAGAACTGGAAATAAAAGCAATAAATGTTAAGCTAGCTCTGTGAATTTCTTTCAGTACAATAAGAATTATTTTGATAGAACTTTACTGAAGTCTAAGCTTAGCCTTGATCATTAGTGATCAGGTTAACCTAAAGGGGACGATGATGCACAAGATGATGAATATAATTAATGAAGGATAAATTGCCTAGAACTCTTTGTATAGTGCTTGCTTACATATGTAGTGCCACATACCTGAAAATGAAAACTGTGATATTAAATATTTCATATGCACTTATTTAAAACAAAAAACAAAAAAACCCCAAACAAACAACTTTTCTGCTTAGGCTTTTTTACCTGGCTGATTTCATTTAAAGATCCATCTTGCTTTATCATACTTATGCCTTTTAAAGGAACCTTAGCTAATGAAAACAGCGTTCTCTGCTTAAGACCATGCATCTACTTTTCTCTACTCATCATACTACTAAGACATATCTTCCTCTGAGGGTCTCATAGTTTACTGACCTTTAGATCAGTGGAGTTGTATGAAGGCTGTAACTCAGGTTTCCACCTCCTTTCCAGAACACTTATTCCTACTGACTGAATAACCAAGTTTCATATTCCTCTTGAGCTACTGTGCTTTTTTTTCCTTCTTGTTTGTGCTTTGGCACTTTTAACCGTATTTTCTGACAAGCTAGTCTGGGGCAGAACAGACTCAGGATACTTTTTTTGTCGACTGATTTTTTTGGTCTGCTTTGAGTGAGAAATATGACATTCAGGATTTGTAGTCACCTATCATCTTCTTAACAACAAAATCATGCTTTTGCATACCTGAAAATTAATGCATGTATTAATTTGTCAGGATACCAAAGAGAGAGCAAGAATTTCCCTGAGCTGAAGAACAAATTAAGCACATTGCTTATGGGCTCATGTCTTGGGTTTTATTAGCACTGACGCTCACGTTATTGTAGTTGACAGCTGTAGATTTTTGTGCTGGATAATATGTAAGTTTTCTTTCCCTTGTGAATTGTCTGACTTATGAACATTTTCACCCACCTTCTTTTACAAAATTTTTAGAAACTTTATTGTAACTGATGCTTCTATCCAGCTGCCAGATTTTGTTGAAATGCACCAACAGATTAACATGTTATTAAGAGAATGACTCAAGATTTCACATATATGTAGGATGATTACATTAATTTTGCCTTTATGAGAAACCAGGCTAAAGTCATTTTACATTGCTATGTAAATATAAAAATGAAATTAAATTTTAAAAAGAAAATTAAAACTTTCATATATTTAGTAAAAATACATTAACAGTAAAAGGATCAAGTTTTCATATTAAAACTCTTGGATATTAATTTAGATATTTTTCTATTTGATCTAAATAATATTTCTTTATTAAAAAGGGTTTCCACTGTTTGCCTAGGTACAATTTAGCTGTTATTCAGAAATAACTCTTAGGAATTGTTTTCTAAGAAAACCAGAAAAAATCCCTTTTTCAGATTTTTACATAAAAATGATGGCTTGCTATTCTAGTTGTCTGGTAAAACCTAAGTTCACAGAAGTAGACTGCATTGTGAATTGTATTTATTTTCCATATTTTAGAACTATCATGTCAAAGGAGTTGTCAAGTGTGCAGGTGCAGATTATTATAACCACAAGACACTTGCCTTATGCATAGGCTAATTAGTTGAGCTGTAGAAAATATATCACATTACAATGATCATAATGCAAAAATGTTATGTTGACAACAGCATGCTACTGGCATGTTGAATGCCAAAATCATACAGGAATAATACCCCACCATTATTTTCCCCTTCCCCTCTGATTTTCATAAGCAGTATTTTATACAAAGTACCATAGCTGACTCTCCAAAGACAGCCTATATTTAAGTTTCAGTGGAATTCCAGAGGCTTTTTCCTTGTTTTGTGATTAAAAATTGTTGTTGAGGCATTTTCAAAATATTGTAATTAATTTAATTTGTCTACATGAATAGGCTAGGTAGTGCAGCCAATTAAGACCTAGTACTTTGGCCCTAGGGCTTCAGTCTGAAACATCATTTAGACAGGAAGTAATGCAATTATCCTTTTCTGAATGGTCTGAAGGAGATAGAAAGCAAATGCCAATTTGGTCTCTTTACATGGGCAAAGAGACACTTCTCTACACATAATCAAAGTGGAAAAAATTTCAATAATGTATGCAGCCTAATTAAAAGTTCATTTAAAACAACTATAAGGATCTTTACAGATGAACTTTATGAAAGACTATTTTTGCAGATAAAGTTCAGGACTCTAACAGAAATTTTATAAAATTATAGCATTTATATATAAATCCATTTTATCTTTTAAGTTATTTTCTTGCAGCTGCTCAGTCTTGCTGCTTTTCTTTTGAAAAATTATTATGAAAGGAACACTATTTCTTTGTTAATCTTATCACTACTTTTAGCATGGTTGTTTCCAGACTACTGCCTGAAAAGTTTTTTAGGTGTTTTTTATGTTCTGCAGCCTATGAAAATATTCTACACTGGCACTAGGTTACGGCTTCATTTCTTCTGCCTTCAGTACTGACTAATAGACTGTCCAAATCTAACGTATTTTTCCAAGATTTTTAGTCTGACCCTTACAACATGTTATCTTAGATGGGTCTATGGAATGCTAACCTGAGTTATTGTTCTGTATTTTCAAGATTATTTTAGGTACTCATTTGTTTTAAATTGTATTTGGGAATTAACTCTATGCACAACAGCTCCAATATTAGGGAAGGAAAGCAAACTTTGCTTGTTCTGTACTGACCCTAGGTGCCAGATTCAAAAATTTAAGACTTGGGATCACACCAGAAGTATATAATATTCAATATTAAAAATATCAAAATAGGCTGAGTTCTTTGAAAGCTTATTTTCTTAAAGGCACAAAACCCACCCAAAGAAGCGTAAGAAAGAGACAAATATTCATCCTCCCCCACTCAGTACCAGTACTATGTTCATAGGAGCTCTACTCACCAACAAGTGGTTGAAAACAAATTTGCTTCATCAGAAGAACCTCTTAGCTCAGAAGCAAAGTGAAAAATAGCATATACAAATGTTTTGCTGTTTGGTCAGTCTGAGACTTAGGGAATAATTTTATATATATTATTGCAGTTTTTATATGAACAAATTTAGTAAATACACTATACAACTAACATTTTTCTTGAATATGAAGGGAAGATTAGGTGATACTAGGAGGAATGGTAATTATTGCTGTTTTTCCATTAAAAAAAAAAATAGATTAAGGGGGTATTACTGTGCTTTGGGTTCCCTCTGGATGCCAACTTAGAAACACAGGCCAAGATACTTTCTTTCATTGTTGTTTTCTCAGAGAATTCTCCTTTCACTGCCTGCACAAGTCTGTTTACTTTGAGCACAAATAAACAGCACAATTTGACTTTAACAGTTCCACTTGCAGAAAGCTGTTTAAGACATCCTAATATTCAGACTGTAGCTAAAAGTGTCGTCTCTTTCTCTTTCCTGAACTGTCTTCATTCTTTTTGCTTCCTTTGAGTGGTCTGATAAACTGAAGACATCTAGGAAAGTCAGAGATTGGACTCAAACCTCTTTGCAGCTTTACTTTCTGCAGTTTTTCCTGCTCAGCTTCTTTCCCCTTGCATCACCCGCCTCATGCTTTTCAGATAGAATTAATCTTTATGACTAAATACAGAGCTGTTGATGTTTGATGTTTATTACCTTAACCCTCCAGCCACAGGCCCTGCAGGAAAAAGAAATTGTTAAGCGAGTATGGATTTATCAGTTAGGCTATAAAGGTCATAATATAGTACTGCCAAATAAATTGCACAAGTTCATGGTGACAAGATATGGAGGAAATCATGCTGCCAATGCCATGGTCAATTTTATTGGACATGCATTGGCCCAGATGAGTGTTTACTAGTAATACTTTTTTCTTTCACTATGCAAACATAAAAGACAGTTCAGGTCAGATAGTCCCTTTAAATACTGAACAGATTCTGCTGCTCTGGGGAAGCCTTCTGCAATCTTTGACCCAAAGGTATCTTCCTGAGCAGCATTTCAGACTTCTCACATCAGAATTTCTGTATCAGACTTTCTACTCTTGGTCACAACAACGTTATTACTTGGGGTGTGAGAAAGTACAAACATAAGGTCTGAACTCTCACTGTCATACCTACTTTGGTTTTTGAATAATGTTTTGGAGAACATAATCATGGTAAGGAAGTTTTTTCCCTAGTTTGGCATGTCTAATTTAAGATATTAATGGCATTAGTTAGAGCTAAAAATATCAAGATGCTTTCACTTTACCTGAAATAAAGTGTCTGGTTTAGTTCCTTCTATCCAGATGAGACAATTAAAGCATAAAAAGAACTTATATGAATATTTGGTGAGCAGAACAACTAGTGGCATAGCTAGAAACAGAATTAAAGACATCCCCTTTTCAGTACACTTTCTTCTGTTAGTAAATTATCCATTTCATACTTTATTTTATATTTTCTTTCTTATTCTTTTTCTCTTTTAATCCACTTGTTCCATTTTGCATTTTGCCCACAGTCTGGGCTTTCCATATAATTTTTTTTCTGCAATTATTTTTCTAATCCTTCCATTGTTTTCTAAGTTTCTTTCTATCTCCTTTTGCTCCCACATGAATCTGTAAACATGCTCATATTCACTCTTGTTCATGGTCTCCTCTCTTGAGCCTAAAATGTCATAATTATTTTGTTGGCACATTGGTATATGTCCAAGAGGAGTTGCTGGAGATGCTTTCAATCATATACTATAAGAGTTTCAGCTGCCAGTTTCAGAGCATGCCTTGCAAAACAGAATCTCAGAAGAGTATGAGGAAGAGCAACAGCTATTTTGGGGCTCAACAAAAGCTCACCTATGAATTACTCTATTAAGCACTACTGACACTTTGGTGTTCCTGAGAAAACTGCTAAATACAGCTCTGAACAGTTCCAACATAAAAGCAAGAGACCTATGGCATTGAAGTATTTCTGCAGTTACACAGCAATTCAGCAGGGGTCTTTTGGGATCATAACTTTAAATGTGGGCCTATATTCTAAGTAAACTTACTTAAAAACACAGACACTCAGTTTTCCAGATTTTAAATAGCCATTGAAAAGTTAAGTCTGAAAAATCCTATAACAGTTTTGGATTCCTTATTATGGTGCTACATTCACAGTCATCTGAGCAATTACGTAGAAATAATGATCCTCTTTTGATGAACAGTTTAGGGTCTGGATCGAAACACAAACACATTTGGTTTCCCCAGGCAAGAATCTTTTCTGGCACAGGAGAGACTCATGTGAATCAGAATGATCTCATTAAAATCAATAAAGATTGGCTACATTATACTACTTAAAGATTTTTTGCTTATCCAACTTATTGTTATTGTTGTTATTATTATTTTCATGTGAAATATAAAACACTATTTATAAGCTATTTCAATGGCTTTTCATTTCAACACTTTAATGCTTTGAGTTTACAGACTTATATATCCTCCAGTGGTGATTTCCTTTTGGGAATTTCTTATTCACAAATTTTTATTTAGCATAAAAGAACTTTGTCTTAGTTACCTTTTAGGTTCTTTTACAAGCAATCTACAGGTTCATCAAATGCTAACTACGGGTTGAAAACAGAATCTATAGTCATAAGACTAGGCTGATAAAATACTAATGAATGTGTTAAAATATCTAATTACAGATATGAAATAAGAAGCAATAAAATTTAAAATAGTGTCTATTTGAGGAGCGATCCGTGAGTACAGTCAGTCTCAGTTTCCAGGGTTTCTTCTGTGTCAGTGCAGGTTATTGTCCACCCTCAACCCATATTACAGTGGGTTCCTGGGGATTATATGTTTTCTTTGGGGTTTTTTTGTTTGTTTGTTTGTTTTGTTTTTTTTTTTTCATTAGAAGAAGGGTCATATTTGGCATCTAGATGCTATTTTTCTCAAGAAAATCCCTATACTGTGTGGAATACTATAGCATAATGATAGATAGATTATTTTGAAACATACTGATCTGACTCACAGATGGAAAAAGAATTGGACTGATTTTTGAAGGAAGCTGTTAGAGAAAGGAATTTCCAGTGGTGTCCTGTCACAAGAATGGATTTAGATGATCTGATTATACTGTGGCTAGACATTTATTGACTATAATGTAGGTTTGGGGACACATAAGTACCCTTGACCATCTGATCTCGCAGATTAAAGTATGAGGATGTGTGATGTAAAGATTCCAGTCTCACAGCAAACAAGCTGTATCAGGTTCTGTTGGGCATTTTTACTTAGTCAATGAGTCTGTTAAGCACACATGGTAATGGAGTTTCTGGATCCCCTTCACACTGCCTGGTGGCTCTTTAGGTTACCGTTGAAATAGAAGTGGGGTCTCTGAATATCATCCCTTGGAAAAGGGTTGCCCACTGCTTAATGGCTTTGTGCTATGTACAAGTAGTAGGTTTCAAGGGATATTAGTTCTCTGCAGACAGCAGCATCATGTCAAGAAGATACAACCACCCTATATCCTGGTGAGAAAGCAATTACAGAGATCAATCTTGGAACAGGAATATACAATTATCAATTAGAGTAATCCTTGTACAGGGTCACGTTGTTATCTCAGGCAGAGCAACACAAGCACATGCAAATCTTTCTGTGGAGGACATGGGGTTCAGCCACAACTAAAGAGTCAGAATCAGGCCCATTAGCTGTATTTATTTCTTAGAAAAAAACTCCTATTCGGATAAAACTTCTAAGCATCAGAGGCTTGTTGCTGATAACAAAGAAGGGTGGTTGTGTGTGGGAAACATGCTTTCTTTTGTAGATCTCAAGAGAAGAGTGTAGCTTCAGATGGAAAATTCAAGCCAGATGTGGTTCCCTATGTTTACATGGGCCTCTGAGCAAAAGCAGGAGAAAGGGACATTTATTATTTGTGGTTTTTTTCTGATCTTCTGCTTCCTGAAGAAGCAGGGTGACTAACACATTCATAGATGTTTACACACAAATGACAACTGACAGATTAGAAAACCCCACAAACCTGAAGTAAAAATGTCAACAGAATTTTGGACTTGTGTCTCAGATACTTAGGGGTCTACATCTACACTTGATTAGTTAGACATCACACAGGCGTGCTATCTTTAGCACAGAAGGAGAACTGTTGTGTACTATGATGGTGGAAGGGCTTGGTGTGTAGCTTCCCTGTGGCAGAGTGGGAAGAGAAAGGAAATATCATTGTTGCCCAGCACCTGAGATTCTGCCAAGGTGAAAAAATCCTGTTGCTGCTGTACAGGATTGTAAGGCTGAAATAGTTTTCAGCTGCTTCCTGGGTCAGGTGCTGGGACTAGAGTAGAAATCCACTACTGTTTCACACTTTTCTCAGGTATGTTGAACATCACTCAGGAGTATATGGAGAGTAGGGCTGCAGTGCTGACTGAAAATCCTAAGGACACACCAGCAAAACAGAACTACAAGACAAGCTATGAGGCTGTTATAGAATGGGTATTGCAGACTCATTGCTGGTCACACAACACCTATAAAAAGATCAAATTATTATATGCACAGAGTTATATTTTCATTTTGCCAGCCACTAGCAGTTTGACTGTAATCAGAATTGTGGGTGCTTATTATCCTTGCAAATTAGTTCCAGATGTTTCTATTTTGATATGCAAATGTGAAGGCAGTGAAAACTGTGAGCATTTGGGCCTATAATTTAATGAGTCCTTCTTCCAGAAATCTTGTAGAGCTGGAAAATCTTCTTTATATAATTTCTGCATGTGCCCTCAACAAAATTTCTAATCCTGTTAATGCTATTGTGAAAAGTGAGTATATCACATAAAACACAAATTAAATAATCAGATGAGATTTTTGTGTAATGTATAAAAAACTGCTTTGTTATGGAGTTAAAGCCTTGTATTCTGTTAAAGATCACATGCTGCTCTATGAATCATTTACATGTGTTTTACTTGAATGGAGGGTGGGAAGTGCTATATCATGTACTATACAAGTGTATAGTACTCAGAAGAGAACTTTCATGTTCAGTTAGACTTTTAAAATATGTTGTTTAAGTGTGAGTCATTTTCATTGTCATGCATTCTCTCCAAGCTGACCTGGGAAAGACTAGGGACTCTATTTATCATAAATGTCAGGTGCATTTGCTAAGTATACATCAGGCTACAATTTAATCTCAGAGCTAAAACCAAGAATTGAAATCAGGGAAGATTTTAAGTTCAAGACTTTTCAAAGGTCATGTGCAAGGATTGAATAAGCAGATTCAGACATATAGAGGGCACTTTTCATCAACTGAATGAGACAATTATGAGGATGTCCTCAGCCATTGAACATAAACATGAGAAAAGAGATCTGTATGTGTAGGTAAGATTTTCAACATCAGGACCATGAAATGAATGGTAGTCTTCATAGGATGTTATACTGCCCAAACTTGCCTCCCTCTTAGTCTTGCCCTAGACTGATACTTTGGCAATTTTGCTTCTCTTCTATTGAATAATATAATTAATACTAAATAGTACCACTTTCTTTAAAATTTCACAAGGTGTCACATTTAGGTAAATGTAAAATTTCATCTCACCATCTTCAACATTTTTATGCTTTCTCAAGGTGGGAATGTATGCTGGTTAATCTTTATGATCTTAATTTTTGCTCGTACTGGAAACCTTGTAATAGCTCTCAGCTGTGCAGAATGGCAGCTGGGATTCTTACCTTCGCTGATGCCTATGGGATCTTTTGTTCCACCTAAAAGTAATGCCTGTCATAGTTTGAGACCAGCATATTTTTTCACAGGAGACTCACCTGCCTCCCCAGCCTTTCTGAGGAGGGACCTGTTTCCATTCCCCGCTGTCTTGTAGGTCCCCTCCTCTTACCTGGTGGCAAGACAAGAGGGGATCCTGTGCTTCACATGGGGCCTGTTGCCTTTGGCTCAGGGATGGGAGGGCCTGAGTCCACCAGTCTATCTCCTTCTCACACTCCCTAACAGTCCTCAGCCTTTCAACCTCCTCTTTCAGCTCAGCCACCATGCTGAGCAGATCATTTACCTGTCCACAGCGAATACAGCTGTCATCCCTGCACCTCTCCATTTCAAGTCAGAGGAAATCAGTTGATACACTTGATACATTTATGAGCTCATATTAGCCTTCATCTTCTATTAATATTGAGGATGAGGAAGGATAGTGGACATTCTTTCAAAATCCCTAAATATGCTTCCCTAAGGGAAAAAAGCCTTTTACTAGATCACTTAATCTTAATTGAATCCATTGGTGTTAGTGTTTAACATCAATGTTAGCCTATTAGCTTTATACTAGTAACAAAAGTGTGAGGTCTTTTGAGCCTAAAGAGTCTTGCATAAAGAGAAATCCTAAAGGTTATTCATTTTTCTTGTTAGGAAAAATGAAGCTCGTAAAGGAGACAGATTCAGAAGTGCCTGTTCTGATATCTTTGAAAGTGTATTGAAACATATTTGAAATTGTGGGACTGATTGATTGACAGATCTTTTTAAGTTCAGAAGCAGATAAAACAAGTCATTTTTAATACACGCAAATCTTGAACTCAGCATCACATTTGAATCCCAGGCCTTTATCAAGTTTGTTCAATGGAGAAGACTCAAAAAAGCTTTGCTGGAAGTTAGATCAGGACTCTACTCATCTCAAGAAATGAGTTCAGTGTTTCTGAGGCAGGAGTGTCATGTTCACCAAATAGGAGATATGGTACAGTCTTTTCAACATGACATCAGTAAAAGCAAAATAATATAATTTCAGAAATTAAAGGGAGAAACTTTTCATTTGTGAGATTATGGTTAAAATTCCCATGTATACATAATTACTACAGAGTTATTTAGGAAATATAGCAGTTCACATTCTCCAAAAAAACCCATGAAGTATTACTGGTTACAGGTCATGACAATTGTATTAGGCTTGTGGACAAGATCCTCCACCCATATAATTCCAGAAAACATCAGCAATGACTTCCACAGTCATCAAATGCAATGTAATACAACATACTTTTTACTGAAAATAGTAATACAATTTTGTGAGGAAAATATTTGCTACTTTCTGGTTGCCCTTCAAAATAAAACACAGCCTTGGGAAAAGAGAGTTCAGTGATTCAGTGATTCATTGTTTTTCTGATGGCATCCAGTCATGCTTTGTGGGTCAGCATTACCTTGTGTATTGACTGCAGAGTATGATTCTTAAAAAAAAAATACTCATGCACAAATTCAGATTGTGATGCTTTACCTAAGGTCCAGATACAGGAAAACAGGTGCTTCATGCTTAATGATATACTTAAAACAGAAGATATTTCTCAATGCCGTTCTGAAATACAATACTTTTTAAAATCAAGGCCTGGTAAAACAGAAGAATCTATCACAAAAAGCAGATTTTTAAAATAATTAAATGTCAGCTGAGAACTATAAATATTAAAAATGTCTATTTCTTTTTAATTTGTTTGCAGTTAGAAATAACTGTGTTGATAGTTCTTTAACTTTATTCCAAAGCATATAATGAGCAATTATATCACACATGATAGATTCAGCAGTGAAGTATTATCAGTTGACAGCTGGGTCTTTTACAAACATAACAGAGTATGAACATGAAAGGGACAAGAACTAACCATCTGCCAAAAAAGACTGCATTACAAATTTATTAAAAAAACTCCCACAACACAATAAAAAAAACCCCAAAACTTTAGAATGCAATTTATTTTACATCTCCATATTAATCTTCGGGGACATTCATGAGGAGTATATGCAGGAGGTGATGAATTATTAAAAAAATGTTAACTTGCATAATTATATTTAAAAAAAAAATAGTTTTAGTTTCCACTACAGTCTTGATAGTCTATGCTTTGTATGCATACTGATGTAGATTGCTTGTTGGCTTTAAATAAAGTAACTCCTAGCAATTTGACAATAGTGTTTAACAGTCCAGATACTACCCAGTATTATTCAGAAGAGCTGTGAAAAAATATGCTGGTCTCAGATTAGGACAGTGATCTATGTGATTTTCCTGAAAATGAAAATTTCTTTTAGAAGGTTCTTTTGCATTGACACCTCCCACTCTGAACTGGAAAAAAAGAAAAAAAATAAAAATAAAAAAGAGGTTTCAAAGCAACTTCCTTTTCAACATCCAAGGTAAACTCTAGAAAAAAATATGCGGAGTTGGGGATCTGACAGCTATTTTGGTTCTCAGTTATTACTGAAGGTCAAAGCCCATGACATGCAGGTAATTACATGAAAATTTAAGCAATAAATGTTTATAATTGTGTATACAAATTGATGTTTTGAATACACAAACACACAGATGTCTTTAAGTAGTTGAGATAGAAACAATTTTTAAATTATTATGTGGATTGTGAGAACTTAATAGATGGGAAGAACAACATTTTACTATTTGTGCAAGATGGGCACCTACCTAGAGCCACAGCTGCTGTATGCTATGCATTAGATTTGATTCACTGTCGCACAATATTGTGAACTTTTGCCCTTTTGATTAACTATTCTTAAAGGAAGAGTACTCTCAGTGAGAACCATGGCCTACATTTTTCCCATACATGTTCCCCAATATATGTATATATATGAATATAGCTGTAAATAAAATATTAAAGGTAAAAACTGGCAAGTGAAGTATGAACTTTGGTGGTCTTTGATGCAAAGAAGAGAAAACTACTATTCAATTGAGCTTACCTTCTTTAGGTTTTAGTGCCTCTAGTTTTATATCTATAAATATGGTCAGAATTAATTACACATCTCTCATGTTGACATCAGTTGATCTTGCTCATGACCATTCATGCTGAAAGAATGATTGTTTTCAAACTTCAGCCCAGAATATATAAAACTCTTCAGTACAAAAATATCTGGGTTATCGACATGGACCAGAATGCTAAACCAGAATGAACCACAACCTTGTAATTGTGCAATCCAGTCCCTATGCCAGTATATGCAGAAAATTGTGAAATTCTCACTGAGTGACAGTGGAAAAGCAGCAAACATTATAATATAGTTAATGAAATTAGTATGGAAATTATATTTGAATGTCTCAAAAGCATCTTAAAGTCATATGTAAAAGGTAAACATTTTCAATATTGAAGTTTAAAATTCAGTCTTTATTAATATAACCAAACCTCAAGGAAAACTGCTATAGTATATTCCAACCAGGAGCCCTGTTAAAGAAGTAATTTACTTCTCATTGAGAAGCAACCTCAGAGAAATCTGGAGCCATCACCTTTGCCTCTCTCTCAGCTGGTAAGCCCTTCTAAGGCACATTAAAGCCCTTCCATAAAGGCTTCTATCAGAAGATACACCATACATAGCTTAAGACATTATAGTTAAAGGGTACTGCCCTATCCTAGATACCTAAACTGGTATCTAGGATAGGGCAATGTAAAATAGCTCTTCTATAATGTTAATAGTATTAGAAAAATAGCTAAAATAAGCTGAGATAAGCATTAAAAGTGAAATCTATTGGTTGTTTTTTTTTTTAAGCAAATTGCATAACTATTGAACTTCAGAAAATTGAGATAAAACATTGCTACTATGAGGTCACAGATACTCCAGGGAAGGGCTAGAAACAGAATTTGAGGCATTTGAGAGTATTTAAAGCAAAAAAAATATTAAGATGTCAGGTTTGATGAAAGCTGAGTAGGCTTTTTGAGGACCAGAATGTTGGACTAAAAGCCAGGTGAAATAAGTGCATCAGAGTTTTTGTGGCAATCATCCTAGCTGTAAGCTTTGAAGTCTATTTAAGTATATTGCTATTTCAGGCTTAAAGTTCAAGTGCTTCCAACATTCTTTTTAATAGTAAAATAAATTAAGGCATTAGTAATTTTAAAGCAAATGGGCAAAAAAATAGAACAAAATAATTTCTGACCCCTTCTTAGACATTTACCTTGCACAAGATTTTTCCTGTGTTTGTTTTGCAGTTATGTCATTATACTAATGTTTTTCACATGTGCCTATAAATAATTGGTGAAACCAGAACTTGTGCTTACAGATCAGAGAACCTAAATAAATCTGACCCTAAGAACCATGACAGAGCTGAATTTGCACTTGATTTGTTGATGTCATATGTAAGCACAAAAGACACAAGAAGAGACACATAATGAACATGCTTGTGATAAACATGAGGAAATAGAAATGCGACTTGACAAGTGTAACAATTCCAAAGGCAGCTGAGACTGAGGAAGGAATTTGATTTATCTTCCTGGCTAGTGAGGAGATGAAACCTCACTGAAATACGGAAAATTTAATGAAAATTTTATCTGCACCTAAACTCTTAGCATCATTATATCAACTGGGTACTATTATAGTACAAATCAGAAACCATAGTCACAATTAAACTGTCTTTACATATGCTTTAAGGCCACACTCTGCCATAATCATTTTTACAGTGGGTTTGGTTTTATTTTAATGTTAGAGATCATAATCATACATAGAAAAATGAATACTACGTAGAGAAGGAGCAAATCTGAACTCATCACCAAATAATTCAGGATATAATTGTAGTTGAAAATGTAGAACTCATGAAATAGTTATATAAACTCATGGTAGAAGGACATTAAAAAATTATATACAACAAGACATGGCACGAATATAAGATTTTATCATTTCGACTTCTAAATATACTACTGATGGAGCCCATATGAAAGAGCAAAATGTTTCATTTCTGAAGCTCTGCAGGTCTGTACAAGGTGTCAGTTTCAATTTGAACAGATCTAACTAACTGTGGTGGTTTCAATCACAGTTAAGACCATGCAGTCCTGCACTCACTCTTCCAGCTCTGGCATTGAGCATCTCTGGGGTCTCTGTATTCAGTCACAACTGCCCTCAGGCTCAGCTTTCTGCTCCAGCGTGGAGTCCTTGATGGCCAATGCGTGAGTATCTGCTCCACTGTTGAACTTCCATGGGCTGCAGGGAACCTCATTTAACTTCTCCTACTCCACGTGTGTTGATCTGGGTGTCTGAGGTTCTCTGATCTCCCCATCCTCCTCCTTCTTCTTCATAGCAACGATGTTCTCTTTTTTTATTTAGGCCAATGATTGTCTCTGTTCAGGTGGATTGTCTCTCCTCAAAGTTCTCTCCTCCTCCTTCTTCTTCTTCTTCTCAAAACAGTCCTTCCCCTCATAAATATTGATTTAACGAGGTGTTTCTGTATTGCTAATTGGCTTAGCCTGGGCTGGAGGTGGGTCTGCCTTGGAGCCAGGGGAGCTCTGCAAAGCTTCTCACAGTGGCCATCAATGTAGCCCCTTTCCCTCATATCAAAACCTGCCACCTCCCCTCCCCTCCCCACAACCCAACACACTAATTACATTTAATCTGCAGCTGATGTTGTATTTAAAATATTCTAAAATTCTCTATATTTACTTTTAGAATCAGTTGTAGAATACATATATAGAATAGTATTCTAAAAGCTCTTTTGAAAAGTTCTAAATTCTGAAAAGTAAATTATTTTGAAAAGTATAGAGGGTATAACAGAAAAGACAGGGAGGCTGGAGACTGACTCATCCCCAAAACTGCACCCTAGAGGAAAAAAAAAAAGTAAGTATGCTAACTTCCTTTAAAAGGCTCAACTTGGTGGGAAGACACTTACTTTGGAGATCATCTTGCATTTGGGGAATAATGCCATGTTTGTTAAATTGTGTTTGTTTTAGAAAATATATTTGTGTTGACTCATTTATGTGACAAGTATTGCTAGAGGCTGGTGTTGCTCTGATTTTTATAACTATCTAACCTAATTACCTAATGAATCAAAAAAACCAACCAACCAAACAAAAACCTTCCAGAACCCACGGACTTTGAATCAAATGGCTGGCAAGGGAAAACAACATCAAGTAAGTTATTCATAAACATGCTGTTTAACCACATGTAGACCTAACTGAACAATACTTAACAAAATACAACAAGGTCATTAAAAAGTAAATGTCAAAATCTGACCACTGAAGGAATCACTTTAGTGACTGTAGTTTTTACAGCACAGCTGTTTGCCTTTACACCTTAACACATGCAATCATACCTGAATGCCCTCTGATTCTGTTTCACTGAATAACCAATTTGGAGAAGTACTACAAGTAGCGCATTGCCTTGTAGTTCATGTGCTTGTATCTCATTCTTACAGCAATTAAAGTGTAAGTGAAGGGAGGGTAGTTGAAGTCGAAGAGGATGTGGGTTTTTATATGTGCTTTTAGACCTAACTCGAATTTGGGATTTAACCGTGGTACTGCTCTTCCTCCTGGAATCTGCTAAATATTTTCTGATCCAGCATAATAGATAGGCAAAATGGTTATGATTTTGACAGATATATATCTAAGCATGTGTATCTAACATTGTACATTAAAAAAATGAAAATTTTGAAACTACACATAACAGCTTTGTCCATCTATATGACCACTGAAAAGTAAACCAGAAGAGCTACTTCCATGAAAACTGAAGCATTTGCATGAATGTTTTTACTGTGAAAAGGATATTTTTCCTGTATTCTATATAATGTATATTCTAGGAGAAAAAAAAAAAAAAAGTGTTGGTTTTTAATTTTTTTTTATTTTTTCTATTCATGTCAATCATGACTAGGGTCTACTCTTAAATCTCTATTTCAATTAAGTGCCATGACATTGAAGGGGGAAGATACGAGTTAAATAAAGTTGGCTTTAAATTATTATTTCATAGGCTCTAAAGCACTGAGGAAAAATTTGTATGTTTAAAAAAATGCTTAAATAGAAGTTTATGGTGCTACAACTATTTTTTTTTTTTCCAACCTAACCCATCTATTTTTCATTTCATCTAAAAGGCACTTTCAGGACAAATTATTTAATTAGATTTGTTTTTCTTTTATTTGTGTTTGAAACTTAGTAACAATGATCTAAATAGTTTGCCAATAAATTCACATGTTTGAGATGAGGAAGTTATTAACCACTCCTCTGAGAGAGAATTGGAATTTACTTAAAGAAGACTTATCAGCTTTTCAGACTCAGACATTTGACTTTCAGGCATTTGTACAAAACTTATCAACTCATCATGTAACATGATGTCTCTCAGGAAGATAATTGCTCAGAAATTTCTGAAAAATTTATGTTCAATGAAAGAAGAGATTGTTGACAATAATCTTATCAGGGATTGTTCTCATTACAATTTTGCATTTCGTATTAGAAATATTACAGAAGCATAAAGGTGTTGGTGACTAAATTGCTAGAGAATATTTTGTTTTGATTCATAGTATCTAACATTTATTTTGTAACTCGAATAAAAAATTAGCACTTTTTTCCTATTCTTCTTTAAAAAATATATTTTCTTTCTCTTTTCCCATTTATTCTTCACTCCTCTCTATCATAATATTCTCTCAGTCTTGTAAGTGGTTCTTACTGAGTTTATTAAGATTCTGTCCAAATATAGAGTTACATTTTGATTAATTTTTTATATGATTGCGTTTATATACAATATACTTTATGTATTCTATATAATCTGCTTACAGAAGATACCTTAGAACTAGAAATTAAAGTAAAATTATTCAATAGCTCTTCATCAAGGTAAAAAATAAAAACAGAAGATTCTCACATACCAAAATATAAGTGTAGACATATCATTCTCAGTATAATTCAGCTTCTCTGAACAGTATTTTCATCATATCAGGTCACTGACAACCTAAATCTCAGCCTTGTATATTAATTATATTTTGGAAGGTCATGCATCCAGGAAACATTTTGTGTCACTTTTTGAAGTTTTGTAGGAGGAAAACCCAAATACACAGAAAGGACTTAATCTAACTTAACTTTTTGTGAAACTTGCTTCAAAATGTTGTCAGTAACTCTCGCAAGCATTCAGAGGGGAACACTGCCAAACAGAGCCCCATTGCAGCTTTTCAAGCAATATTTTTTTATAACTCATACAAGCGTTTTGAGCCTCTAGTATCACATCTTCAAGCAATCTTCACGTTGCCTGCTAATATGTTGCCTTTTTGTTGTCTCTTCAGTTTCTTATTAATATAAGTCTTTATTTTAATAGAATTTCCCTGTCAGACATTAGACACATTTTATTTTTTTTTTTATATGGAAAAAAAATGTTATATCAGCAAGTCATAACAAAGTACATTTTTGATTCAGTACTCCTGACTTTAGTTATCTAGGTCAATATACAGAGCTGACTTTCCACATTTTTTTTTTTTATTTTTTTATTTTTTTTCTAAGGCAGTTTAATATCCTCCCCTCATGTCAGAGATCAGTGGCATTTCTGGAAGGTTAAATCCCAAGGTCTTTCAAAGCACTAGAAGGATGTTTAAAGTTAAAAAAAATCTTATGTCTAAAGTTTGATCTACTCAGATTCTTTAATTAAATTTGTGGACATTCTCATTAGAGACCACTCTGAGAAAAGGTCAGGAGAGGGAGACCTGTCCGATGCATTTTTAGCAGATTATTAACCTGTATGTATAGTGTATTATGGACAGTTTCCCGTGCTGTGATATTCCCATGGAATAAAAACCATAAATACAATAGATATCTCAGGAAGAACTTCAATTGCTCAGTATAATCTTCCTGGAAAAGAAATTAAAAATCAGGGACTTTTGAGAGAGAGGGATAATTAAAGTGTTGTTATGGCCAAATCTTGCATACTGTGCAGAACAGAAAGTTCAAATTCACTAGTAAGATTAATTCCTTCTGCTTTTCTCTGGCATAGTTAGTTGAAAATTTTCAGAAGTGTGATTTAAATTAAAAAGTAACTTTTTATTAATAACACATGACTGAAAAAATGCCAAATTGTGAGTGATAAAACAAAGGCTTTAATGGTTAAGAATGGAACATTCATAAGACAATTTTTTTTTTTTTAAATAACTAAAGCCTGAGCAGCAACTTTTAGTTGTCCTTCAGGTGAACTAGCTCCTGTACCAACCTTCCTAAAGATATATTTTCATAGTCTTTTCTAATGTGGAAGAGACACAGTTCATCTTTTTTTTTTAAGTTTTTAATATTGTGGTTACCAATCATTGTGAAACAAGAAACAGCAAATGTGACAAACTTGTGATCACATAAAGAAGAAATGCTTAGTCCCACACATTTTTGCCAAATGATAGAGTTGATTTCTTTTGTGGTCATTTATACCTACAAAAAGTGATTTTTTTTTTTTTTTAAGCTTATGGAACAAAGGATTTTATTGCAATAGTGTTTTACAGCTATCGAGGAGTAAAGCGATTGCACACTTACAAAAGATCTAGGAGACTCTGAAATTTTCTCATAGCATGGTTCACTTAACATTGTACTCTCTCTCTTGCATATCCATTATTGACCATCAGCCTATTGAGGCTGGACTAGATGGTGGTTTTTAAAAGATCTAGCATGGCTATTCCTAGGTTCTTTTGCCCATAAACTGTAAAGAAAAATAGATAAGAAAAAACAAACTTCAGAAGCTACTGTTAATCCACTTAAGACTTCTACTTCATTTGCCACAAACAAAGAATGAGTAAAATATTATAGCTTCAAAGCATTTTAGCAGGAACCTGACAAGGGGCTACATGACAGTTATTTCAGTTTTCCAATTTGCATTACTCACTAGTCTTTCAGTTTTTACTGTCTTTCCTTGATATAAGACTGCAGCGAAGATTGACTCAGGTTGATTTCTGAGCAGATGCAATGTGAAGTTCAAGCCACCTGCTGATATACCAGAGTCATTTCAGTTCTCATGAGTTGAAATTTCAGTTCTCACCTGACTTGGTCAGTAACTCATGAAGGAAATTCATTATGGTGTGCCAGCTATAGACTGCAAATGTGATTATACGCCCATATGTGAATAACAAAAAAGTTTTATCAGTTAAGGATGCCTACTAATTCTAAACAGAGTGTTATTCAGATCAGACTTTTTAAAGATCTGAAATGTATAATCTGAAATTTTACTTTTTCTGAATACTGGGTCTTTATAATTTTTATAATATTTATTATTTTTTAAAGATTCTAATTCAGTGTAGAAATTTTTTAAGTTTGTTTTAAAGATCTATTAGTCTTATCTAGTCATAAAAAGGATTTTGGATATCCTCTAAGCTTTTAGAAGGGTGAAGGAAATTTTGCACTTCTGTATTTATATAGTCTTAATTATAACAGTAACTCAATGTCTTGCCTTCTTTAATAGATTTAGTCCATAACTTTTCTCAATATCCAGAAAACTACACCCTTTTTACTAATAGGGTAATATATGTAACTTGCCTTAAGTTATAAGGCAAGAAAGCTGTCACCAAACAGTTAACTATATTTGACCAGGCAACCTCAGGCAAGGACATGAAACATACCCTTCTCTTTCTGAAGGAAAAAAAAAAAAAAAAATAGATGGGAATTTTCACAGCATATTTTAATCTAAAAAATGTCTAAAGTAATTATTGTGACTCATATGAGACGTTCTCTTAATAAATGGCTAAATATCATGATACTGAAGAATTGTTAATTCATCTGAAAAAGTAAAAGTGTAAGTTCTGTAAATTTGTCTTCACCTTCGGTATAAAGTTAAACCAGTGTAAAAGGCTCATGGGATACATGGAGGTGAATGCAGAGTGAAAACTGCAACACCAAGATGTTCATTTAGAAGTGAGATTCTATACTCAGGTTTTTTCTTTGAACTGATGTTAGTTGTAGACCTACACTCTGAAGGTAATGAATGAGTAGTGAAGAGTTACTTACTAAGTAGGTATGTACTTATAATAGTAGGTATGTACATACATAATAGCATGTACTTACTACATTGGCAGGCTCTGACTTTACATACAACAGTAAGAAAACCAGAGTCAATTATTTGGAGCTATATTACAAATTCCTAATATCACATGTTCAAAATGTAGGAAATATTCCCCTTTGTGTCTAGAACTTAAAAATACGTATTTACACATGGGCTAGTGAGAAAGCTTAATTCCTGGTTGTTGATGGCAAACTGGGATTACTGGGGTATTTTTTACAAGGTAAGATTTGTTTTCCTGCTATCTATAGACAAATTTAAATTCTTTGTACTTTTCCCATTTTAAATATAAAAAAGAAAAAAAATGAAAAAAAAAGTATTAATCTTTAGACATTTAGAGATTCTGATAAAATATGTTTCATAGGACATATAGTTCTGTGATCCATGTTACACATATGAAAATTCTTCAGATGTCAACTCCCACATTCTATAATGCGGCAAAAACCTGACAGTTCTGACTTCAGAGCTGTACAACATTCAAAATATGAATAAAACACCTAAATATACAATTAACTCACTACCAGGAAAATAAGGCAGACATAAAAAGGAGTCCGATTGGTACAACTCCCTTTGCACAATCTTCTCTTTAGCAGATTCTCACCACAGATAGAAATGGAAAATTACTTCGGAGCTATACATAATAGAAAACCAAGGGTCACAAACTGAAAGAAGAAAATATAAGTCACAACACGCAATGGAAGCCATGAAATGAATGACAGTGCAATTAACATGACAGAGAGAAGATGGAAACTTGTCAGAATTTGCTGCATGGCTGCTCAGATTTGATAGGAGTGTGGAATTGATTTCCTCACACTGTCTATTAGAAAAAGATTTCAATCAAAAAGTGAGGGAATGAAACACGAGTGTGTATGCACTTATCTGTATGTATGTGTGTGTGTGAGTCCTTGTATGGAGGCTAACAGAGGAAGGAGCTCAGCAAAGCTGTTAGGTCATGCAGACAATGAAAAAGTGTTCTACTGCTGAGACTATGAAAAGCATGAATGCAAGTAATAAGGACTTCAAACTGGCTTTTGGCTGTTGGTAAATGGTTTTTAATGGAATTACAAAGAAGTTAGAAAACTATTCCAGAGTCAACAGGATAAAATGGTCTTTAGACATTGAGAAATTTAGCTGAAGAGAGACATATCAGTAACAATTCACTCTGTGACTGCTGTGAAGAAACTAGGCCTAACAGATCTCATAAGGATGGAGACAAGAAGTTACTTTTGCCTGTGCGGTGGATCTGTCTGAAGGTGAAGATGCAAGACACTCTGTTGAAAAAGTCTCTTGCAAAAGAAATTATGTTTCTGCACTTTTCACTATGAAGAATGCTATTTCCAGCTCACATGAAGTGTCTAGTGGAAAACTTCAGGGAAACACACAGCAAAACCCTTAACTGAGCAACTGCAGACATTTGGTAGAACATCTCTACTAAAATTCCATCGGGTTGAACAAGTGTGTTAAAAGGGAAAAAAAATGTTCAAAGAACCCATCAGTGTGAATTGAACTACAGCCTTCAATCTTTATCACTTCAGACAGAATATGTAAGGGTAAAGTTCACTGGAGTAAAACTCACTCTCTCATTATCCAACTTAGAGAGGAATGAATGACTATTTCACATTATGATTAACTGCAATATTAAGTGTAGTCAGAAAGAATCTACTTCTTGTGACTGTCTAATCTGTACAAAGTTGGCTGTAAAACAGAAGGCAACATACTCTATGAGAGTGTCTGGTCACTGAAAGAAAATGACTACTCATTAGATTAGAAAATACTAAGCCCACTGCTTCTTTGCTGAATATGCTGCTCAATGCTCCGAATTGAAGAAGAGGGAAAAAGGGGGAGAAATGAATGTATGATTTAATATGTATTGCTGCTTTTAAACTTGAGGCAAGGAGATTCACTGCTTTCCCATAAAACCTGAAGGCACGTATATCTTCCAGATTTAAAAAAAAAAATCCTAATTTAGGGTTAGGAAGAATAAGAATTAGAAATACATCCAGCTGGTGTCATATAGATGCCATCAGAACTCCATTTTGTCCTGAAGACAGGGTGCATATGGTGATAATATTCACATAAAAGATCACAGATATAGCTAATTTGATGTGATCAAGCAGTTTATTTTTATTTAACAAAAAATGAAAACCAGAAAGAAACAAGACTTTGCTCATGTAAAAATGCAAAGATAATGGCCATATACGAGCAATTTTTTAAAAAATCTGACTCAGTACTGCCTTAACACCAGCTTGTTTTTTCCTATGCTCGCTTTCAATTCATTGTGGTTTTCGTTTTGATTCAGGGTTTTTTGTGATTTTTTTTTTTTTTTTATGTAACAGAAAATGCGTGTTATGCTGCAGTGTGAATTGTTATACTCACAATGCATAGTTCAACTCCACCTAAATGGCATCAGATTTCAATAGATGAAATAAATTGTTTCTCCTGTTTTTTCCAGGAAGCCAGTAAGGAGTTACTGAATTTCTTGCTTACACTTTCTGAAGCAGGTGGCATGCACCTGGTCTGTTCCTGCACTTGCTCATTTTAAATTTTGCAGAAAACACACTTTTGCACTAAAAGGAATTTTAACAGAAAAAATCTAGCACATTTGCTAACATTTTTTATAAAGCTGTAATATTGAGATTTAGACTTTAGGAGGTGCTAGGCTAACTTATTCCTTCTAACAGGATTGTCAGAAACCAAGAAACCATCATAAGCAATTAAATGTACATAAGAAGGGCTGAATAATTACTCTAACTGTGATATCTTAGTATCTCCCTGAAGAGTGCTCTAATTTGTTGACATAAACCTATAAATTCTACATAATTATAACCAGTAGATACAACAATTGAGATTAAAGTATGTTCTTAATAATCCATTTAAAATATAGCGTATTTAAAATATTTTAATTAATTTAATGGAAAGTTGTAATTGCCTGCATAATTTACTCTTAAAATCCTTTGCGGTGAAGAACTGACTGACACACATGCTGAATATCTTAAAGAAGCCTGCTTTAATTCATTTGACTTCATAAGTGAATTAATGGCTTCACCACTAAATGCTCAGAAAAAGTAATGTGTGAGCAAAGAGTAAATGTCTTAATGGGAAATATTATTTAATTGAAAATGAATAGTCATGTCAAAATAGTTCTGAAATTTTACCATGAAGGGGGGTTTGGCTTTGGTTTGGTCTGGTTTGGTTTTGTTGTCTTTGTAATATATGGGACACCTACAGAAACAACATAACAAAGTGATCTGTAGTAGAGCTATAAACAGCATTATTATACATTAAAGGTTTCATGATCAAAATAACACTAGAAAATCGCTGGTAGTACAGACATTACCAAAAATTACTTACAGAAACCTTAAAGCCAAGTAAAGCTATATTGCAAATACTCCTTCTTCAAAGGTTAAAACAATTAGATATCAGTTTCCCTAAGATTAAGCAAGACATAGAGTTTCAGGTGTAAATCAAGTACATTGCATTTTCTCAATTCAAAAAGTAAGACAAAAATCTTTTCCAGATTATACTATGTCACTCATCAGTCACAGAGATGACATATAAAACTATTCAAGCTATCATTTCTTTACCTAAGAGACATCCCAGGGGTTGTTCTGTCTTTTTCTCTCAAGACAACTCTATTGGCATAATCGGTTTTCCTTTAGCTTTGCTTGGACAAGCAGGAGGGTGAATGTGTGCCAGCATATGAACTGAGATGCAGAAGGACACATTTGCTCCAGCTGTTTGTTTGGCTTACATTTTCATCTGGTGCAATTTTCAGTTGCTTTTTCTGTATGGAATGTAAAAATGCTACATTTAAAACCTTTTTTGCTAAGGATTATGAAGAATGAGTCATAAAATATTATGATAGTCCCTCCTTAAAGACAGAGGTTGTATTATTTTGCGCTGTGCTTGCAATACAAAAAAGTATAAGATAAAACTGACAAATAATAGAGATAATGCAAATAGCATGTCACAGTAATGGATACCTGTCAATTGTTACAAAACGTTGCTGAAATTATCCTTCAAATTTGATGTTTATGTAGTGACTAACAATCATAGTATTCCCTTGGGCAGGGGGTTCCCTTAGAGTAGAGATGGATTTAATTACTTGGCTTTGAAGAGTATTGTGGTTCATGCATTTCCTGGCATTACAAAAGGAGATGTACATCTATCCTGGTTTCGACTGGGACCAAGTTAATTTCTTCTACCAAATAACTAGTAGTTGGTACAGTGCTGTATTTTGGATTTAGTATGAGAATAATGTTAATAACACACTGATGTTTTAGTTGTTGCTAAACAGTGCTTACCTTAAGTCAAGTTTTTTTTCAGTTTCCCATGGTCTGCAAGCAATCAGGTGCACAAGAAGCTGGGAGGGAACATGGTCAGGACAGCTAGGGTTAAACCATGATGACATCTCATGTGCTGAATATTAACATTTCCTATGTAGGCTTCATTGTGCTTTGCAGGTAGTTTCTGCCCTCTAAGTTCAGAGTTTTGAAGGCTAAATTTTACTCTGCAGAACGTCTTAGTGATGATCCAAGACAAAGAAGCTGGCTAACCTAGCTTGGTGTTTGTTGGAACTTGATATTGGAAACCTCCAGAGAAAACCCACACCCAACAATGTGGGTATGTATGGCAATTTACAGTAAATTGTTTTTTTTTAAAAATAACAAAGTGAATGCCAGGTGTATTAAAACAATTGCCCTTTGAGACTTTGTGTTAATAAAAGCCCAAAGCTCAAGGTAACATGTAAAGTTAGCAGAATTATGCCTACAGAAAACAATGCTTCTTTTTTAATAAAATTCTTAGATCTATAAGAACACTATGTAAAGAAAATGAAGCCCTTCATATTTCCTTATCTATCAAGGTATCTTTATTTCACTAGGCTTTAGATAATTAGAAGTAATTAGAGGTTCTCAAGTTCCCCTATGTATTATTTGGACATTTCAGAGTAGTCTATTATTTCACATAAGTGAATACTGTGTCTGCACTGCACTTTCACTTTCCAACACAAACAAATGAGAAGCAGTAGAAAAATCAATGCTTTAGAGGGATAAGTGGTAAATGAAACAAACAGACCGATGCTTCTTTCTTATTTTTTTCTAGAAGAAACTGCAATCTGTGAGCTAATGCAGTTACAGAACCTGAAAACAACCTCACATCTTATTATAACTTGTCTTAGAACTAACAGCATCTTCCTTTACCCACTGGGCCCAAATCATAGGTTTAGTCTCCGACAGAAACAGATGTCATCTCTTTCACAGAGTCTAACTGTAATCAAGGTTTTATCAGAGACGTTTTAGGTTCTTTATACTGTAAATGAGCTTCTTAATCCATTAGGCTGATTATGCAAAGCATAATCCAGGGCCAGCCTTTCAAAGTTCATTTTATAAATGGAACACAGCTATCTCACTTTTAAAGATTTCTGAAAAACGATTGCCAATTCCACACATTTGGGTGCATCTCTGATGGGAAATGTAAATGGAGTTTATAATGATTGCAGAATGTCGGGAAACTGCATGAGGCTTTTTATTAACTTTGATAAGTAATACTACATGCAAATGGCCCAGTGTGCTAGCTTCATAATTTTTAACCTTGGAAAAAAATAAGAATCTGTTTGAGGCAAGACACCTGGATGGATTTTTGTCCTTACAAAAATAAAATCAACCCCCAAAACAACAACAAAAAACCCAACAACAACAACAAAAACCCCCCACCCATCAAAAAACCAAAAACAACTCCTCCCAGGCTTTCATTTTTGGTCTTTTTAGATTTTCTCATGATGAAGATAACTTTCAGAGCAGTGATGATCACAATAATGTTTAATATAAAATTGGTGTGCAATTAACAAAGTTCTGTGCTTTTAAATCTGTATTAAAAAATTAGTAAGTGTGAAACAAGTTTCCTCTAAGGGGAAAACTCCTTCTGAAGTACTTTGAAGGCATACTGTGCCACTCTTCTCCTTTTTCCTATCATCCATGAAATACAATACACTATACATAGACCACAGATCCACAGGCAGGGTGTGAGTGTTTGGAAACAATAAAAATCCTTTGTGCAATGCCATGAGCATAGCATTCTATTCATTTTGCATGAAGAACATATTTTGAGCTTGAAAGATGTTTCTTGTGGTAAGATCATTCTACTAAAATTGCACTAAAATTTTACTAATACTACATATTAATTGTTTCACTTTTGTATTTTTGTGTAATGTTGTTTTAGACATTTTGGATATAAAAGAACCTAAGATTTGGGACAGTGAAATAAGCAAGAAATAAATGTTCTGAATGAACTTATAAAGATAATTTTATCCTTCACCAGGTCAAATCATCTCACTGGTACATTTAGAAGAGACAGAATAAGATATACTCACATGTACATTTATCAAATCAGAAGGGCAGATGTCAGAAGAATCAAGTGATATTGTCCAGGGCTGCAGTTCAATTTATGAAGGCAAGTAAATGGAATTAATTTCACTACTAAAAATTCGATGTCACTATTGCCTCATGTGGGTCACTGGGGAAAAAAAAATATTCCATTCTTCCTACCAGTATGTATGCATGAACAAGGATAATGGTTGACACAGAGAGATGACCAGGAGATTACCTATACGACACTAGATGCTGGGGTTTGTGTTTCTGCAGCAGAGTTAGAACATAGGCTATATGGCTGCCGAATCACACCAAAGAAATGAAGAAAAAAATAAAAGCACGTAAGAATTTTTTTTACTAACTAGCAACAAAATAAATATACAAGTTCACTTCTATTCTAACTTGGAGCAATTCGGCATAACTTCGCTGAAGTAAAAGGATTGAGCTGAGCTTACAACTATGAATACAGAACACCTAAAAGTCTGTAGCTATGTCAATTCATTTTAAATTATTATTCTTTAAAAATAACAAGGTCTTCAGATTGATAATTGAAATAAAATTTTGGAGCAAAAACTTTTGCAGCTACAGTTTGAAAATACAGTAAAATATTATGTATCTTGTGCAAATATGAAAATATCATTTTTTTCACCTGTTTCAATTTAACAAAATTTATATTTAGTTGTACGTAATAACCTTTAGAGGAACTTGGAATCACTTTTTGATTAACTAGAAAGTGCTGTCTAACTTTCTCTTTGTACCTTTGTATTTCAAATATATGATACAAAATTAAGGATGAGAAAATTAAAGAGAATAAGATGTTCTGTGAAGGTGACACAATTTGAAAATATTTGATAAATGAATACACACAGCTAAGTAAAATTTTGCTGTTATCCAGCTACCATTTCTCAGATTTTGTTGGTTTCTAACAGCTAACATAATAGTAATAAAAAAATACCCAGCAAAGTGCACTGTTTAAATAAACAGCATGAATTTAAAGGAAATGGTAGTTGAGAAACACATTTTTGCTTGAAAACACTGATCAATGGCCATAGATTATATGGTACTAGGTCTTAAAAAAGATTCTTGAAACCATAAGTAAAGCATTGATAACATTCATTGTATTGTTATCATGCATTCTCCTTGTGAGAACAAACATGAAAATGATGTATAACACTGGCCTACAAAACCTGGAATGTAAAGGAAGAAAAAGTTTCTGAAAGTGAATGTCAGGAATAAGAGAATGAAATAATGATCTAAAATACTAGAAGAGTGAAAAATGCTAATCTAGATGTTATTTTCCAAACAGGAATAACTTCCAATCACTAAATTATAGCCACATTAAAATAACAAAAACAACTAAAAAACCCCACAAAAAACCCCCAACAAACTTTTTCCATTCCAAAGCTATTTATCTTTAGTAAAGGTATTAGAAAATTGCTTTTTAAAAGAACAATTATATAGTCATCACAAAGAGAAGGAGCTCTATGCATTGATTTAATGTATTGCTACACTCCTGCTCAAAACCACACACATACAAACCCACATTCACACATATACACATGTGGATATGTATTATGTTTATATGTATTAACCATTTTCAAGGAAATTTCCTTGCTAAGGAAATTAACACTGTGCACCAAAAAAATTTTATATTTTTTATGGTATATGTATAGATACTTTTGCTTATCATATGTGTAATACACTGACATACAATGATGAGCCACATCTCAAGGTGACATATCTTCTATGATAATGAAAGTAAAAATCAAATTCATTACCTTGATTAAATTATACTAAAATAAAACCTTTTTTTTAAAAAAAAAATAAACAACTCCTACTTTAGAGAAAAATTAAAGCTAGGAGAATTTACAACCAAATAAAAAAAAGGGTCTGCATTACTCACTTGGTTGAGGAGGCAGAATTTTATGTGGGTTTTAATATAAACAGGATTTAAAGCATTAGGCTGAAATAGAGGAGAGGGGGGGAAATGATACTATGTAGTTGTATAGGATCTTTTACAGTTTAGAACTGTTAATTTTTTCATTAATTGTCTTTCACTCTATTCCAAGAAAAAATAATAAATAGTACAGGAAATTCAGGATATTCTTTACATTTTGTTTTGATCATTCCTGTGAAAAGAAAAGTAGCAGGTCGTCCATTTAGGTTAAAAGAAATATAATTGGCAAAATTTTGGGAAATCTCACATCTTTCCAAAACACTAGGCCAAATCATGCTTATTCTTCTGTTCATATTGTGTTGGATTTATGTGTGCATGGCCTGGTTTTGGTAGTGGAAGAAAGGGCTACAGTGGTGGCCCCTGTGAGAAGTTTCATGAAGTTCCCCTGGCTCCAAGGCAAACCTGCCTCCAGCTCAGGCTGAGCTAATTAGCAATAGGAAATTGCCTCTTCTAATCAAGATTTATGAGAGGAAGAACTGTTTTGAAAAGAATAAGGAGGAGAGAACCATGAGGAGATGCCATTGACCTGAAAAAAGACTATTGACCTAAAAAAAAAAAAAAAGAGAGCACCATTGCCACAAGGTAGGAGGAGGTGTCCAGCTCAGGCTGAGCTAATTAGCAATAGGAAATTGCCTCTTCTAATCAAGATTTATGAGAGGAAGAACTGTTTTGAAAAGAATAAGGAGGAGAGAACCATGAGGAGATGCCATTGACCTGAAAAAAGACTATTGACCTAAAAAAAAAAAAAAAGAGAGCACCATTGCCACAAGGTAGGAGGAGGTGGGGGGAAGACAGAGAACCTCAGACACTGGGATCAGCATGTATGAAGAACAGGAAGTAAATGAGGTCTCGTGCAGCCTGTGGGAGTTCAATGGCAGAGCAGAAACCCATGCTTAGGCCATGGGGGACTCCATGCTGGAGCAGAATGCTACGCCCAAGGGCAGTTGTGACATGGAGTGCTCGTTTGATGAGCAAGGTGACCCCTAGCGGGGAGAGAGGAAGTGTGCTGGACTGGAGACCCATCTGCAGCCCGTGGACATCCCCATACGAGAGCTGAGAGATGTGCCCAAAATGGTCCATGACTCCATGGGAAGCCCGTGTTGGAACACTTTGTTCCTAGACTCTTGCAGCCTGTGGAAGGGATCTCATTCCGGAAAGAGGGGCGTAGGCAAAATGACTGCAATCCCCATTCCATGTCCCTCTGTGCCACTGGAGGGAAGAAGATAGAGAAATAGGGAGCAAAGTAACTTGAGTCTTGGAAGAAGGGAGAGGTGGGAGGAAAGTGTTGTAAGATGTGATTGTTATGTTTCACTATACTGCTCTGATTGATTGGTAATGAATTAAATGGATTTTTCTTCCCCAAGTCGAGTCTGTTTTGCCCATGACCATAATTGGTGAGGGAGCCGTCCCTGTCCTCATTTCAACCAACGACCCCTTTGTTGAGTTTTTCTCCCCATCTCACCAACAGGGGTGGGGTGAGGAGGGGGCAGGGTGTGAGTGCAGGACTACATGGTCTTAGCTGTGAGTGAAACCACTACACATATACAATCATCTCTTACCTTAGAATGAACAGCAATATTGTCCTCTTGTTCATGTCACTTTCTTATCCTTTGTTCCATGTTTTTGATCTGCATGTGAAAAAGAGTGATTTGACCTGGACCACAGGAGAGCTGACAGCTTTGTAAGTCAATGTAGAGATGTAGTATTATTGTTATTGTTATTTTTATGGTTATTGTTAGCTCATCATTCATCATTATTTTTATTGCTGTGCTTATTACTTCTGTTTTGGTCAGAATCACTCTATGGTTTGCCATTATTTGGTGAAGGTCTGTTCTTCTAAGTTCCTCAGACCTATCAGTTTTGAAGTAGAATTACGCAGGCATTATGTGTGTTTTCTTGTGTTTATAGACTTGGACTCAGATGATAGTCTGGGCTCCTGAAGAGAAAAAATATTAGTTCTGTTATCCATAAATGGTGCCTTTCTTTATCCCTTCCCTTCCAACACTCCATGTACTGCTAATACAAATCTGACAGACTGATGGGAGAAACTGCAAATGTCCACAGTCCCTCTTAATGAACTTTAAAAGCATGGAAAAAAATAAACCTCACAGGAATATGAGGTCAATAGGTTGTAGCATGGAAGTAAGGTTCTGTGGAGCCTTATGGATTAAACTTTTATTACACAGTTGCTCTCTATATCTGCTTCCAGTCCTACATTCCCAAGACAGGCAGCAAAAACCAATACAGTTAAAAATGTGCTGACAGATTAAAGAAAAGTAATAAGCTCTTTTTCATCCACTTCTAATTCTGCTACTGAATGTAAGCAAGAGTAGACAGCATGAGAGTTTCAAGGATGAAGCAATGTTCTGCCTTTGTGATCAACTCCCTCTTTTTGTCATGTTCCCAGCAATATAAGGGATTAAGATTTTCAAAATTAACTCTCTCCCAAATGGGAAATAAAACAGAGCAACATACTCAAAAGTGTCTCTGGTACTGCTTCTTTCATTTAATTTATATCCATTGCATTAATGTGGCTGGAAGACCTTCTCTAATTTTATTTATTTATTTATTTATTTATTCAAAAAGATCACTTCAACAGCCTCAGATGCATGATTAGTTCAAGATCAGGCAGTCCTACAACTTTCTCTCTTTCCCCACATGAAGCTCCCACTTCTCTCCAGCGCATTTTTATCAGTATTCAGTTTATTCTTTGCAAGCACAAAAGCACATCAATGACTTGCTAATGCCTCCTGTCTTTCCTGTATGTTGAGCTAGTGTGCCAGCCCTCCAGCCACAGGACCTTCCTATTTTGTCTGGAAGAAAAATTTTGGAGATGAGATGCAAGACATACATAAAACTCCTGCCCTTGACTGTTCTTCCTGTTGCTAGCTGTGAGTCCTTTAGCTCTGTATTAGAAAAGATTTTTTGTCTATAAGAGTGCACATATTCCTAGTGAAGTGATTTAGTCCCATCACGTATTCCTGAGGTCACTGACATCAGGGAAGTTATGATGCAAATAATTTGATTCACTATCTGCATGGGGCTATATGTAAATAAGGCAATGCTCAGCATGAACATGACTATCAGGCTCCAACTAAGAAAGAACTTAGCTGCAAATGTATATATTATTGGCCATCTGTCTCACTGCCTATTTGCTCTATGAGGAAGCTGCTGCAGCAGCTCCAGTTCACTCCATTTGTTTAGCCATCATTCATTCTGATTTTCTTGGATAAATTATTTTGTTCTATAGAGCACCAAGGTCCTCTTTCTAGCAAACAATGAGTATTTTTTACAGTGGTCAAAAAAGTACATTGGAAAATTCAGCTTATGAAGGGCAAAACATTTCAGTGAAAGATGTCAGTTTGGTGAAGCTTGCAATAGACCCATGGATACAGCTAAGTGTCTCTATGTAGTGCGAGCCCCCTCCTTCCCCTGAACAAACAGCTCAAGCATGATACTGCTAACAGTGCCAACAATTCTTCCTTGACCACACTCTCTGCTACTGTTTCATCCCACACCAGCTAAAACTTTTGAAGTCAATGTCCATAGATTGAGAGATGGGTATTCAAGGGAACAGTGTAATGGGTGGTATGGACAAGTTTTAACATTTTTATTGCTCTCCAATTTGTGTGGCACTCCATCACTATGCTGTAATATATTTTGCAGATCCAAACATGCTCTTTTGAATGCCCCAAAGCATGCAATGTAGACATTCAGATTAATGCTGTAAGAAACCAGACGTACTCCTCTCTGGTGGGCTGCAGTACTGCTCACATTATTTCATACAGTAAGACAACTAAAAATTAAAAAAAAAAAACCAAAGAACCCTATTATCTTGGGTGACCACATGTGTCCCAGGGAAAATCCAGAGACAGGAGTTAGGCAGTGTGAATGTAGTCAGCATACATTCCTGTAGACTCAAAGCTACAGAACATTCCCTGGCACTTTATGTTTAAAGGTGCTTATATGCATATAATCACAATTAGAACTTAGGGTCTAAGATCAGAGATCTGAGGAAGGTTAACTTTGGAAAGCTTTCAGGCTTTCCAAGCTCTCCATCAAAGACATGGAAAACAGCAAAGGCTTTCTGGCCTTCTTAGCTCCCTGTCACAAAATGGAATATAGATACAGTCAATCTTTTTTCTCAAATATATTTTCAAGCAAAATCTTATATTATTTTCCCTATTAAGGAACTTCTCAAATTCTGCATTGCATTCCAAAACAGGTCTTTTTTTTCCCCCCAAAAAAATTAGTACTAGTGAGTCTGTATAGCTTATTATAACACACATAAGTATACTAGGACTGGGCATTTTGTCTTTGTATTTTTATTTCTTTATTTCTCTTTGTCTTTCCTTTTATGTTCCAAGAGGTATACATCTCTTTTGACATAACCTCAAGTAAATTTTCAATGGGAAATAACAAGGCATATTTCACTGTTTAGTTGTAATACTATTAATTCTTCTTTACCAATCACGTGTATTTCTATATGTTGATGGCTTGTCATTATGCCCATAAGTGGTGCCACCCAGAATCCTTACAGAATGTGTCATAGTATCATTTCCAACTGTTTTGTCCATTAACTAAAAATGTAAATATTTTTTGATTCAATAAGATTATTTGATTCTTTAATTCTTTGATTCAATAAGATTAATTGGTGACTGAACAAACTATTGCAGCTGTTCAAACTTCCACTGTAAATTTTTCAACTCAGTGAGATAAACATGGGCTCTATTATCTTTCTTGCCCATAATGCTGTAGCAATTCTACAGCATTCATCACAGTGGCCTTTTCAGCAATTTGTCAGCACAGGCCACTGTTGAGATTGTAGGTAAATACAGATTCGGAGAAATATATAGACCATCTGCAAGGTTTAAATTATAGCACACCAAGGGTTAGAAGACACAGAACACAAGGGGACAAAAAACAAGCAAGCAAAACCATCAGCTACTGATCTGCAGTAGTTACTTCTTGCCAGGTATTGGCAGCAGTTACCAGGCCATCTCTGCTGAGGGGCAGCAGTGGGGCCATGGAGCCCCCATGGAAGCTCCCCCCTTGCTGGGGTCTACTCTAAGCTCAACCCTCAGTCCTGGCCAGCCCCGCTTGCCCGGCTCAGTGTCAAAGAGTTGTGGTCTGGGTTTAAATGCCTCATGCTATCCTTAAGAAATAATAAAGTAATGAAAGAATGAGCAGCATTAATAAAACGTATGGGACTTCTTTTCATTCTTCATGCAGCATTATATTTCTCAGTATTTGCGAACTCTTATTAAGGCATTAACGTATCCCAAAAGGTGGAGTAAATTTACCAAAGGTCAGGAAACAGAAGCTAAAGTTTTTTTCCTCCATTTATTCACATTCTTGTTAATAAATTTTCACTTATTCATTGCATTTCAGGTTATATAGTTTCAAGGGGACTTCCAGAAGTCACCCAGTCCACCCCTCCTTGTCCTAGGGGAAGGATAATTATATTCAAGGTTGTTTTAATCTGGTTTATAAGCCTCCAGAGAGACAGATACTGTAGTCCTCCTAGACAGCCTAACCCATCACTTCATTTTCTTTAGCTTGTTTTTGATTTGCTGGCCTTCTTTTCAGGATATTAACACACTATATATTCTATGAATATTCTGAATTCTTCTATTGTCCCACCATATTTCCATCAAACTGAGATTTTAATTTTTGTGTCCTACCCTAATGCAAAAGATGTCCTTGATCTTTTCCACCATAAATAGTTTTTACCATTTTGCTTTTGTGGTATTTATTTAGCTAGGCTAAACCAGGCCAAGTCCTTCAACTATTCCCCACTGATCTCTCATTTGAAGCCTCCTAGTATTATTTTCCTTCACTTTCATTATCCTTAGTGTCCCAAACTGGATGCATTATTCAAGACTGCCCCAGTGACTACCAGGATTTAAACTAGGAACAATCATTTTGTTTGCATATATCGGTTTGGTTTTTTTTTTTTTTTTTTTGGTATTCTGCATAAAACCAGAGGAAACTCTATTTTAGCCATATAGGTTGGAATTTATGCCAGCAGAAGTGTCTCAGTGCCTAATCTGGCATTTTGGATGCCCATTGCATGAAGTGCAGATTTACAGCTTCTGTGGAAGCTTTCTGAAGCAAATGCCAGAGCTTTGCCTCTCCTGAGAGATATGAGTGTCAGACACATCAGAGTCTTTGAAATCTCACAAAAAAGGTAAAATCACACAAATACTATTCTAAACGAGGATATTTTGGCAAAAAAAAAACCCCAAACTTTTAAAACATAGTTTTCTACTTCTCAAAAAACCCAGTAGTACTAATTGAATGTATACCAACCTGGATCAGACTATGAAAGGTTAATTAGTGGGGTAGTACCAAATTCATCTTTGAAACATCTGACTTTTTCATTTATCCTAGATTCCTTCTTCTTTGGAGTCAGCTGAGATTACGTGATGTCTCAGGTGAACAGGGATGGATACATCAGTTGTATCAGTAAGTACATATCCACTAGAGGACAGTGCAATATGGCACAGACCAGGCTGTAATACCAAAAGTGTGAACAGAGTCAGACTGAGAAGACCTAATGTACATGACTTCTTTATTTTTCAGAGATATCTTTTTCATAGATGTACTGCAAACATTCAGGGAAACATACTTTCTGTATTTTTTTTTTTCATTTTTTAATTTATCAAGTAAACTTAATGCATTACAGAAAACATACGAATTTCTTACCAAAAGCATTGAAAATATAGTTGAGGATACTCAAATGATTTGAGAATACTGCTGATGGGAGAAACAAATACTCTTATCTGCAGAATTTAAAGTATACCTTGATGATCTGGCTTTTCTCACACTGGAAGAATCCTTTTTTTCCTTCTTTATTTCTCTCCTATCACCCATAACTTGAAGTATAATCCTTATTAGCTGAATTAGTATTTAGAACGAAGTACTGGCATCAGCGAAAATTGAGAATTCCTCATTTTCAGCTGTTGAGCTTTAGCCAGTTTCTTTGCCCAAATGCCGCATAGCAGAATTATGAATCAGAAACCCATCGTCTCTAAATAGGAGTCCAGTGGGAGGCAGAGACTAGTCCTATCTGATATTTCAAAGGCATTTCTGACTAGAACTGATTGAATTTTATACAACATAGTCATTATTTAGCATCTGTATCATTCTGGGTTTCATCACACTGTATACTCAGTAAATTTTTGACACTCTTTAGTCAACTATAATTTATGGAAGAATATTCAATCAATAGCTCTTTCAGTGATTAATGATTACAATTATCTGTGAGTTACTTTTTAAAGTAATATACCTGCACGTTCAGTAACTAGAGAGCTCTGTTAGACTGCTTAGAACAACTCCTCTTCTTTGGTTACTGTATTTGAAAGAAAAAACAAAAGATCAAGAAGGGATGTTTAACAGATCCTAGTAATATTGATTTAATGCATGTAGTGAGCTGCTTAACCAGAATCACAGGGATCAACATTAAAACAGAAGTCTTAGCTGCCACAAGCCTGAAGGCACAGCTTGTGGGAATCACTGCAGCAGCATGGACAGCAAATTATGACTGGTGGAATCACTGTATGTATATCTTGCTGCACAAAGCTCTGGGGAGGAAGAACCAAGTTTATATCTGGTAAAATGTACTTGTAAGTACACAGTGACTTAGCCATATCTTCAAATTGCTTAGAAACACACACATGCGCACATGCACTTTTGTAGGTCTTGGCATTCTGTCTAAAAGTGCAGAGAAAAAGAGGACTTGCTTAGTCTTAACAGGACTCTGTTCTGTGCTTCCATTACATGTCTGACAACAAAAATTAGAAGTAAGATGAGACATGAAAGAAGGAAATGAATTTCTCAAGCTGACCCCCTTCCATCACAAAGAAAAGGACAAGAACACGTTCCATTGTTGTAAAAGGCAAGAAGATTAAATATCCAGCAGGAACAAGTAAGGGAAGAAACTGCTAACTGACTAAAGGAATCATCTGCCAACACATTGATTTCTGAGGGAACTGCAGAATGGGAGGGGGAAAACAAGTTTCTACTGGTGGCCAAAGCTATCACCTTGCATTTCTAGATTCACACCTGGGAAAGGATTTGGAAACAATTCATCTGGTGTAGGCAGATAAGCAGTTTGTCCCTAAAAGAAAATAAAAATGCAACTATGTCTAGAATAAAGTAGTGAACTTATTTATTTATTTAATTGTTTATTTTCCAGCTGCAGATAGCAAACGGATTCTCCATTTTAAATCAGAATTGTTAGGCAAGATTGTTAGTACCATTTACCGGGATCTACCTGCTTCATATCAGCTACATAAAAAAATCTTAAAAATACTTATGCTATTTTTAAGGAGGTTACGGTTATATACTTAAACAGACAGGAAAATGTGGCTTCTCTACCCTTACAATGTTATAAACAGATTACTTCCCTAAAAGAACAAACTGTACTAACATGTGTGCTCAATTATCTCATCATGGTCCAAATGCCCTGACATTTAAAATGTTGTAAATTCCTCTGATGTTACCCAAGGTAACTGTCAGGCACTATGAAGCTAGTTTCAGACAACAGGAAAACGCAGGCAGATGGTGGTCATATCCCTTGGTGTATAAGATGGTAGATTTTAGGAAAGGGGCCTGTCCATGATGGGTAATATGAGTCTTGCTGAAATTCAGAATCGGTGGCTTGGACCAGAAGCACCGCTGGGCTTGGCAGGAGCTCTGGGGAGCAAAGCAAGGCATGATTTTCTCTCATCTTCTCAACTCAGTTACGGACTCTGCATCTTCGTATCTCTGCTGGTTATAAACAAGTCATCAACAAACTTTTGAAGACATGTGGACCTGGAGCTGGACAAAGCTGATTTAAGGGGTAACCATGTAAATGCAGAGGTAAAGGAGAACACCTTCTCCCAACCAGGATGAAACCACTGGCCTCAGAACCCAGAGGAACAGGGGAAGGGTGAACATAATCTACAAAAGAGAAACCAAGAAGTGCATGCATAATAATTTTAACTGTATGATTACTATTATTGAGACTTTTCTTGTATAAAAGTGTTCTAACTGTACTATTTTTTCTTCCTTTTTTTTGTAACAAGTAGATCTAGACTAATAATGATTAGACTTTTAAAATGGCAATTATTAGTAACTAAGTTATTTGCTTTATGTGTATGCATATATAACATATTATTCCTCTTTGCTCATAATCAAGATATTGAGTATATAAACATAAGATAAGCATAGAATTTGGAGAGTCTTGTAGGAACATAAACTCTTAAAGAGAGTTTGATAAGGCAGATAGCTTATTTAAAAAAAAAAAAAAAACAACAACTTTCAAGTACTTTTCTGTTAACGTGAAATGTGTACAACCTATTATGACTAGTGATTGCAAACCCTGGGTGGTGGCTCTGTGACTCAGACCTTTGGTTCCAAGCACTCTTTGGGAGCCTCCACAAATATTGTCTCCAGCTCTTAGAAGGTACTATAAAATATGCAGGTATAAATTGTGCCATATAATTGAATTTCATATACACTAACCAAGAGTGTCCTCAAACTCCCCTTTTGTCAGATATTACAAAAGAACATTCATTCTTGCCACACAAAGTAGCAGCAGCAACAGCTGGAGAACAGTGTTTTTGATTAACTGCAAGAAGTAGAAACCAATTTTTATTTCAGGGTGAGGGAGGACAACATTGCCTATTCACAGGGAACTAAATGATCTGAAGACTCTTTTATTACTTTGGATTTTTTTATTTTTTTTTTGTAACTTCAGGCACGTCACTTCACCCCTTTGATTCTCTGTTCCTCTCCTACCTATTTATCTGTTTTGTTTACTTAAATTGTAGGCTTTTTAAGGCCATGACTGTCTCTCACTATTTGCATTTAGTGCTGGTAAAGCACAAAGTTAATAGGTCCCTAATCTTGCCTGGGGTGTCTTGCTGCTGCCAGGGTACACAATGACAATAAACCTTCTTTGATGAGGTGAGGAAATTTGCAATGAATAAGGAAGATACATTTCTTTTTTGGTAAGGGAGAATACAGGCAAGTATCAGAAATATATAGGCAGCTATTGTTTAACATAAGATAAATCTCTACAGGTAAAAGTACTAGCACAAATATATATATTTAAATCACTGTTCTGTGGTGATGCTGGTAGTTTGTAACCATTATATCTTCAGATACAGAAATGCAGTTTCAGATCAAACTCAACATAGCTCTACCTGGTGACACAGAGTAAGTGCTGGATTGCCTGCTCTGACTGTGTCACTTGTAATGAGTGACTTTAATATCTATGCTAATAAAGCTTGCTGCATCCCTTGTATAAGCTTGACACAAGCCCCAGTGGCAGAGAAGGTACAGCTATCTAAATTAAAAAGAATATGCCTTGATGGAAAATGAAGGAAATTATATTAACCACTCACCTGTGGGTACATGTCATATGCCACCAAATATGCTGAATTTGCTGGTATAACTGTCTGGTATACTCATGTATTTCAAGCTTTAACATAGCAAATAAGGAGTGCCTCCCTCACAGAGAGGAGGCAGATTGGCACCTCATCTTATAAATTTTTCTTTTGCTTCTGACAAATGACTTTACTACAGACATTTTGCCTATGAAATGTGTGTGATGTGGGGTGGGGCTTTACATATTAATTCTACAAGAGTACGCTAAAGTTCATGACAGATACAATCCTCCGATAGCATATGAAATCTATTTAAACCAGAGGAAGAATACAGTATTGATTTATAACTGGCTTGAGTTAGACCAACCCAGGTTTTACTAAGTTGGAAGGCTTTATTTACTTATAGAGAGCTAATCAGGTTATAATTCTGCAAGAATTACATGCCATTGTCTTGTATCTTCACAGTTCTGCTATTATTGGCCTTTTTGAGAGTGCCCAGAAGTCTTTTTACACAGCAGGATCATGACATTTTTTTTGCTGTACAAATATGGCATAAAAAGGACAGCACATCCAGGTGGCCCAGTAGACGAGAAACGTGGATGACTGAATACTCTAATTCTTTTTTCCAGCCATGGAATTTATCCTCTGCCTGATATTTTCCTGCCATAATTTCTACGTTTGCCACAAGGATTTGATTTATTTATCCAATGAAGTGCTATAAAACCACAGGATAAAAAAGTGATGCAATGGATTAGGCCATGTATTATATTCCAAACATTCCATAAGTTGAAGCTGAGCAGCTATATTTTGTGTTGACCAGACCTGTTACTGGAATAGATTATTCAATGGGGTGAAACAGCTGGAACAGAAATACCATGCTGTGCAAATCCAATTTTTTCTCTGACTTTTTCAGATTGTCTTCACTTTAAGTCTGATTAGTCTGGCTTTAAGTAAATGTATGAATTTCATCCAAGAAGGATGTGGAACAGGGAAATGATTTACAATGCTGTTGCATTGTAGAGCAGGTCAGTGCTGAGACGTGAGAGGGATAGAAAAGGCAAGACATTGACTTTTATTGAAACAGACACAGCAAAAAATTCTCAGACAAAGCAGATCTAGTACACCTTTAGACTCCCATCAGTAGCTTGAAGCAAATGAATCTCTGCACTATGCACCTATATAAATATTAATTTCCAGCACCTTGTCTATGATTATTCAGTGAGAAACTCTTAACTAAAGAGAACAAGAGAATCTTGTTCAATTATATAGAAAAAGTGGTCATGCATTGCATTTTTTATATAATTTCTTTAGTAATGTGCTACCTTTGTCTACTCTTTTGTGGTGTGCCTTCCACACTATATAGTATATTCCCTTTCTTTAAGAACATTATCGCATTCCAAAAAAGTCATAACAAAAGAATAAGTTAAGCTTAATTTTATTATTCACTTAGGGATTATTCTTGAAATATTCTGATCCTTCAAAGCAGGTAATTTTAGTGTTTATTATAATATAGAATGCAGTTTAATTTTACTAATTTGAAATCTCTATGTTGTTGTAAGTGATCATTGAAGTTTTCAATAAATCTGAGCTATATTTGATTTCAGATGCTAGCATTTCTAAAGCCTCATTAGGAAACCTTGCCAAGAAGTAGAAAAAGTCATAGGAAGTGAATTCAGTTAGAAGTATACAATGAAAAGAACATAAAGAATTCTGGAATGATCAGAGTAATGGAACATGTCCTCATGAGGAAACCAACATCCGGTGCAAAGTGATAATGTAGGTTTAATAGATGACTTATGATAGACACGTATTTTATTAAACTTCCAATTTATGATTTTGGTTATTTTTAACAAATTAATGTTGAGACTTGCTTCTGTACAGCACTGCAAGTTGAAAGTCTCTTTCTAAACAATTTAATGTTCCAAGTTGAGTTACATTGTTTGCAGTGCATTACGAGAGACATGCTTCAGTATCAAGTTTGGATTTTATTTTTGCCCTCTTTTTACCACATGCATTTCTGTCCGAATGAAAACATAGAAGTTTTTCCTCTTAAAAAGTGATTGCAATTCTTGAACAATAATTTTCATGTTTGCTCAGTTTTCTTATTTTCTAGACTTCTTGAACTTTGCATTGCCCTGGCCAGGAACACCTTGACTTCAAGAAGCCTTCTAAAAAGATCATTATTCAGTAGATGCTAGTTCTGTACTGTATCAAATGTAAGCCCATACATTTCTTCTTCTTTGACCGACTACCCATTTGAATTAGGATATCCACCAGGATATTGCATATGGTTAAGCTGGAATTTAATGCAAGGCAAGTTCAGGTAGAGACTTAAAGAGCCTTTACTCTGACAATAGTCTACGTGTTAATGCTGCGTTACTCAGCTCTCACTGACTGAAATTCCTCGTAACTTAGAATAAGGCTATGCCTATGGGTTATCTTGCCTTATGGTAATCTAGTCCACGTGGCCATCAGACATCTGTGGAAGAGTAAACAAAAATCTTCAGACACTATTTAGCGCACAAACTACATATAATGTTGTCATCATGTTAATTATTAAATATAAGCTTGATATTCTTTGTCAAAATCTGATTAATTTTTAATAATATTTTTACTAAACATTAGGAACAAAAAGCTTCTCCAAAATAGTCTGAATCTATCTCCATATGTATCTATATGCTGAACACACTAAATTGTAAAAAGGCTCATAATCATCTTCCAAAATTCAGTAAATTATATCAACCTGGCAATCCATCGGGTCATAAGAGGGAAACTGTGCAGAGAAAACTGCCTAGCTGAAGAACAGTGAAAGCATGCACACTTATGTAAACCCCGTCCTTTGTAACAAAAAATTACTTCTGAATCGTATAGTTGTTTATATAGTAAAAATCTTGGTTTAAGGACTGGGGAAATGGCTAAGGTTAATAGAAACTCAGGTGGAAATTCTCTTTAATAAAGCACATAAAAGAACATCAGTACTTCTTGTACCTTGCCTCCCTTTTCCTTTGAATACTTAGGAGTAATAACAGCCATCTAGTCCATCATAATTAAAGAGTACAACAGCACTCTGTTGCAGTGATTGAACTTTTTCAGTTTTCCTGTCTTTACGATCTATTTCAGGCTGCATTTGTGTCTGATGCTGCAAATATCACTGCTGCATTTGGCACCACAATGGAAACCAAGGGTAGAGACTAAATCCTGGGAAGATACCAAACACTGACAAAATGGGAAAGCCGGATTTAATATTCTCTAGTGGTTTACAAGTGTTTACAGAATTTACCCAATTTCCTGACCCAGTGTAGTCAGTAGCTCTCATGATCAGGAGCACTTGCTGGAACCCAGTAGAATATGCTGGATGAATATTTATTTTTCATCATAGGAGAGGGCCACCTGTTTGGAAGGGGTGCTGAGAACAGGAAGCAGGACATGGTTCCAGGAAATCATTCTTGACTGCATAGATGTACTTGACCTCAGTAATAATGAAGGATGGTCAATCCTATGTGAAAAGCTCTTGAAATCAAAGAATTCATGGTTGAGATTCCTATTTTATTTTGGTCTTTGTCAAGCATTTGCCACTGTAAGGTCTTAATTTCAGAAATAATTGTCTGAATGATGTAAAAGTAATATCTCATGTTACCTTCTCTCCCCCCATCCCCCCCACTCCTGCTTTTTCAAATGGAAAATAGAGTTGTGATATTTTTTAGTTCTTCTTTTTATTGGATCAGGTACAAATATACAAGATATAAATCACATAGTGCTGTAAGTCCAAAATGTGAGGATTAAATGAGATACAGGCTAACACACTTCATAGTTATGAACATCTCATCTGAAAATGCCTTCATTGTGATTATGATTACTAGGCTTGAGCAAAGAGTTTGAGAAGATTCAGGAGGGGCTCACACTATTCTAGTCTCCTAGAAACACAGAGGTATAGGAAAGCACAGATTCATGAATAAGCTACATACAAAAGAAACTATCACTAAATTGTCAAAGATTTTTAAAGCTTGATTGAAATCAAGGGAGTAATGTCCTGGTTTTTAGCTGAGACAGAGCTAGATTTCTTTCTAGGAGCTAAAATAATGCTGTATTTTGGTTTCAGCATGGGATTTGTTATGAGAGAAACACTGATAACATACCAATGTTTCCACTTTTGTCACTGGAAGTGAAGGACTTCGTGTTTTGTTAGTGCAAAATCTAAGGGGGTGAGGAATATTTAAATTAGTAAGCTGAACTGGCATTTGAGTATGCCAATGGGATATTCCATAGCATATCACGTCATGTCCAGTATAGTAACCTCTGTCTCTTTTGGCTCTCTGGCTTTTGCTCAGGCTCTCACTCTTCTGGGACTGCAGTTTTGGTTCGGGATTGTCACTCCTCCAGGATTGTTATCTGGGAACAGGCTGGGCTTGGTCAGTGGGTGGTGAGCAGTTGTACTGTGTATCACTCATTTCCATACTATTATTGTTATTATTGTTATTATTGTTATTATTGTTATTATTGTTATTATTGTTATTATTTCACTATAAGTATTATTTTAAACTTTATTTTATTTCAATTATTAAATTGCTCTTATCTCAACCTAAGAGTCTCCTTACCCTTGCGCCCCTATCCCCTGGGTGGGGGACGGAGAGACTGAACAGCTGGGTTTGGCTGCTAGCCAAGTGTTGGCCAGGTGAAACCACCATAAGTAGTTTGAGGGATATTTCTTTGTTTGGATGATCTGTTTCACGATGTTTAACAGATGCATCACATATGGATGAAAAGGAACTACAGTAGAGAATTGCAGATGTTTCACTTGTAGTGATATGATACCTAGAAGAGTCCTCATTGAATAATCCACTATTGTTTAAAGCACTCTTTTATTTTAAAACCAGCATTTTGCAAAACACTCAATACAAGGATTATTCTTTATTTGTACAATTATCTTGCTATTAAACATCAATTAACATCTTCAGACATCAGTTCCCAAGACCTGGATGAATGGTCTTTTATTTACCGTTTTATTACCCATAAATTTGAAGAAGTCTAAGGTTTGTCGAACTGTCCTGTGGAATTCATATTGAGTTGGAATTTTTTTAAACTCTGCTAATTAGATATTTAATTTTCTCTGATTTTATAGATCTTTGAGTCCTCAGTAGATTGTTTTTCATTTTTAAAGGCCTTCTGCTTTTCACATAAGTTTTTATGACTTAATCAAATTGTCATCTATTGCCCTTACCTGCATTTGGAATTACTTACACTTAATTTGCTAGTTTTTAAAAATGTTTCTTTCATATTTTTTTACATTTTCCTGGGGAAAGAGGAGTGGCTTTCTTTTTCTATAGAAAACTATCACAATATTGAAGAAAAATAAATATTGTATTCAAAAAAATCCTATTGCCATTTATATTCCCCAAGAATCAGATTACATAAGATCAAAACATTTGCATATTTTTTTTTTCTCTTAGTACTTATTATGTTTCCTTTGTTTGTATAACTCAACACAACTGAATTCCAGACAACATGGATTAAACTAAAGAGGCTTAAGTAACAGGCTTTTCAAAGACATACAATGATGTCAGCAGTCAACACAGTGCATCTACACAGAGACTGACAGCAGAGCTATATCAGAGGCATTTCTCATTTCTCTTTTTAAAGGAATAGTGGTTTTGCTGTTTAGCTGAAAAGAGACGTAACATAGCACTCCTGTAAGTACAGGTTGTTTGGAGTAGTTATCACTGATGTACCTACTGAGTAACTGCTTTAGGTTGTTTGTGTGCTTGTTTTTTTCATGCTAAGTTCCACACCTGTAACTTTATTTTTTGTAGCTGCAGTCACAATATCATCTCCTGGTTGTGCCTGGGTTGGCTGCAATTGTGTTGAAATCTGGAGCCAGTCTTGCCTGACATATCATGGACAGGGTGCATTTAGTTTTGTCCCTGAGCTTTAAAACAACCTGTCCGTTTCCTTTTTCTGTGCTTCCATGAGAGCATAGGCACTGTGTCCATCTGTTGCACTGTGTCACTGTGTTATACTGAATGACAGCAAATGTAATCTTTAGAATCGATAATACATCTTCTTTTAGAACTGATCTATTCTTCAGAACAAACGCTATTACCCCACTAGTTTCTGGTAGTCCAGGGACCAGCCTTTTCCATGGGCTTTCTCTACTTTATTAGTCCTGTTCAGAGAATGTTGTTCTACTGCCTAAGTGCCTGGCAAATGTTTTAATATCACAGGCATCTGTTAGTCTGAATAATTTTATTCATATTTTGTCCTTCTGTGAAATGGTGCAAGAGAAATTGCTACAGGAATTCATCTTCTAGGATTCTGTATTACTTTCACAACAGAACTGTGTAATTTTGCTATCTTGCACTGCAGACTTGCCAGTGCAGAAGGCAACAAGTTGTCAAGAATGTTCTCTAAGGAACTGTGATCTGTTCCAGAGTGTACTTGGCATCTAAGCAGGGTGCATACTGTACCCATGAGATTTCTGCTACAGTGCTAAACCATACTTTTTTTCCCCTCAGTTTAATTTTATTTCACTACTATAACTGATTTTGAGGTCAGTGGGTTTCCTTCCTGCAACAATTTGTGTGTTATTTTATTGTCATTTAATTTTGAGCTGATAATTCCTGTTTGGCTGGAGAGTTTTACCCAAATTGATGCTAAACATTTTTTGTTCTGTTTCTTCAGCTCTTATAAACATCATATAATTTGGTTAATCTCAGTATTAAACTCCCTGGCTAAATCACGTCTGGCATAGATTCTAATGTTTTTTGAGAAAAGGCTTTAAATTGCTTGGAAGTTTCACTTCATTCAGGCCAGATCTGATGCCTCCTGTTTCTAGTAGATGACTGGTGGGACTTGCTCAACAAAAACTGCATTCTGTTGTGATGCTGTCTTTCAGTGTGTTGCTGGTGAATAGTACCATTAGATTTCTATTGTTCCACCAAAACTGTTTAATGCAAGAAAGACCCTAGCGACAATTTCAGTACCTGTTAGTTAATATTATTGTACTTCCTCCTTAGTTTTTGGATTATCTTTTGTACATACACTATACAAATGATGTTCAAGAGATCAATCATTTTCCCATGCAGAGTCTGAGCTGATAATATTCAGACTGAACATCCAGTGCATAAGTACATTGTCTGCCAAGAGATAAAGTGTGTTACGCTGTGTTATTGCTTGCATCTCATGAGTTGACACACATATGGATCATCTGGTGTCTTTCTTTTCCACTACATCAGTTAATCCATGCCAGTTAACTTGTCAGTTTTGCCACATGTACTACTTTGGACACTGTTCTTAAGTGTGATCATTGTGTTATATTCACTGTGGTCTCTGTATTTGCAAACACACTCATTTTGCAATGTTCTGGTAGGCATCCTGCATCTTCAAACAGTTCAGGAAATTGTTTTGAAATCTTCTTTGATGTGAGACATCTTTTTGTGGATCTGGGACATAATGCTTCTGTTCCCATACTGAGAAGCGGCAATAATGATCATCACTTTCTGATGGTTTTAGGGAGTCAATTTAGATTGAAAACTCTTTTAGGACAAAAAATTCCTGTCTCTGTGGGTGTTGCATACACTGTATAATGACAGTCTAGTCTTCCCACTAGCATTTATAACATTTTGAAGAGTATAGAAATTATTTCCTTATTTACTACAGATAAATAGTAGAGTATTGGTGTAAAAACCACTACTGGGATAAGTTTTGGAAATTCCAAATCTTTTAAAGGCATGCTCTGTAGACACTTATCCCATGTAGGGCCAAATACATCACTAACTGACCTTTTGAAAAAAAGGAAGAAATAAATACATATTTATTTAATTTATATAAT